>NC_009317.2:430441-502785 GCF_000002845.2 Leishmania braziliensis MHOM/BR/75/M2904 | reverse complement strand
ATCGCGGCTACTACAGTGTCGAGACGGTGACGCTGCTTCTCCTCTACAAGCTACGATACCCCCAGCGACTACATCTTCTCCGCGGCAACCACGAGTCGCGTCAGATTACGCAGGTGTATGGCTTTTACGATGAGTGCATTCGCAAGTATGGCAGCGCCAACGTCTGGACGATCTTCACTGACTTGTTTGATTACCTGCCTCTGACGGCGTTGGTCGAGAATGATATTTTTTGCCTGCATGGCGGTCTCTCACCGACGGTCGACACGTTCAGTCATATCCGCAATCTCGACCGTGTGCAGGAGGTGCCGCATGAGGGGCCCATGTGCGATTTGCTGTGGTCGGATCCGGACGATCGCGATGGCTGGGGCATCAGTCCCCGCGGCGCCGGCTTCACCTTCGGCCAAGGAGTCACCGAAGGTTTCTGCCACAACAACAAAATCAAGACAATCGCCCGTGCACATCAGCTCGTCATGGACGGCTACAGCTGGACGCATCAGGATCAGCTTGTCACAATCTTCAGCGCGCCAAACTACTGCTACCGCTGTGGGAACCTCGCCGGTCTTCTGGAGCTGGACGAGCACATGAACAAGTGCTTCTTTCAGTTCGACCCGGCACCGCGACGCGGTGAAGCGCAGGTGTCCAAGAAGACACCCGACTATTTCCTATAGATACCGATGGATGGGTGCTTGATGGCGACGCTAGCGACCCCCCCCCCCCCCCCACACACACACACACATTACGTACATACCAGAGAGAGGGAGAGGGGCTTTTTTGGTGTCTTTGTGTTTGCCGTCCTGCCCCCCTCCCCTCCCCTCTCTTTCTCTCTTTCTCCGTGCGTGTGTGTGAATGTGCACTGCCACTTTTGACATTTCTTCGACCGTTCGAGGAAGAAGGCGCAACCAGCGAAAAGAGCGGGGGCTAACTCGGGGGACATGGTGGGGGACAGGGAAGAGGGCAGGGAAGAGGGCAGATGTGTTTTGACCCGCGCGAGACACGCCCAGAAGAGGCGCACCCACCCGTACTTATTTAGCTCGCTCATCTAAGCGTGTAAGCAACTAGGCTTATTGCACTCAGCTTGCAGCACGGAAGAAGGGGAACGTAGGGGGAGTATGCGCCATGACCACAGGAGCTCACTTTTCTGCGCAAGTTCGATTTTTATAAATTTACTTTGTGGGAAAAGGCGACAGGAGGCGTGGTAGTGACCAGCACCCCTCTCCTCCCTCATGTATGTGCATGCTGACGGCTCTCTAACACACTCGCGCGAGCGCTATGGCACAAACGTGCTCTGTCACTGTCTCCCCGCGCCTCCTCCTTTCCACCCCCTCTCTTTCTTCGCGCGTGCTACATAACCATCAATGCTTCTCGGTCATTCTCTCTTTTCGTTTTCTTCTTTGCTTCGTGAAAGTTCATTCGAGGCGAATCTGATATTGGCCAAAGGAGGAGCTGTGCGACGCCATATACGCATCTCTCCTCTGCCACCTCCCCCTCCCTCTCCCAATTCAACAGCAAGCCCTTTCTGTTCTCTAGCGAAGCCTCTCTACCCTATACACACTCACAGGCAAACGTGCTTGCATCATGATTATTCCGGTGCGTTGCTACTCGTGCGGCAAGGTGGTCGGCAACCTCTACGAGCAGTATCAGCGGCTTTTGGATCAGGACTACACGGAGTCCGAGGCGCTAGACGCACTGCACTTGGATCGCTACTGTTGCCGTCGCATGATCCTCTCCCATATTGACCTCATTGACGACCTCATTCCCTATAGCGTACCTGTGGCAGGCACGATGCAGGTGATGGGGCCGCTGCGGATGTCCTCGCCGCACCGCCGCTGAGAAGCATGACGCATGGAGCTCGTACAGCTTCTACGCCTCGCTAGTCTCTCTTGTCTTTCGTTGTCCAGAGAGTGTCCTATATCCGTGTGTCTCTGTTCATGTGCCTGCGGGAGCTACCGTCGCACACAGCACTCGCGTTCCTTCTTGTTCGCCGCTCTCGCGCGTGTGCGCGCTCTCTGAGTTTTCCTTTTATTTCATTTCTTCCTTCCGCTTCTCTAACGGTGTCCATGTGTGCAGGAGGGCGGGCAGCCACACTCGTGTCATCTCCCTAGTTGTCTGTGCTTTCTAAGTCTCTGAGTGCGCGTATGGCTGCGTGAGGGGAGCGAATGAGCTTCGTGATGTGCATCCGGTAGTTCACGTGTGTGTGTGTGTGTGTGTGTGTGTGTGTGTGTGTGTGTGCGTTCCTTTATCTGTGACGGCGCCGAACCCGGGTGTAGGTGTGTGCGTCCTCGAGCGATTCCAAGCGAAAACCACTGTGCTGCAACAACCGTATCCACCGCCAATCGCCTTCATTGCTGTACATCAGAGAGCCCAAAATGCATGTGGACAGGCCACCTATGCTGGTAGGCTCCTCTCTCTGTGCCGCCGCTCTTTTAGTGCGTATGCCCCTCTCCTGATCCACGTCGTGTTGCTTTCTCTTTTGCGCTTTCTGCTCTCTCTCTCTCTCTCTCGCGCGCGCTCTTCATTCACCACCTTCGCCTGCTGCCAACACCACCACTGTCACACTCGTGTGCCACCCACCCACATACATAGTCAGCTGGCTTTCTTCACCCCTTTCATTCTTCGTAGTTCTCTGCGTGCTTGTCTGCTGCCCTCATCCTCACTTTCTCTCTCTCGCTGCGTGTACACACCAGTAGGCACTGTTTTACGCGAACGCGTCTGCCGACCCCTCCCCCTCCCTCACCTCGACGGACATCTTTCGCTTCACGCTCCCCTTCTCCCTGCACCTTCTCCGAGGTGACCACTGCATTTTCCCTGCCTCTCTACCTACAGTACCACCACCACTCCGGCAACTACTACCACCGCCTGCGCTGCTGTTGCCGCCTCCTGGTCGTTCCGCAAGCTTCTGTCAAGAGCGAGAGGAAAGCCAATGGGCCCCCGCAAGAGCAACGCCTTCGCGTCCGGCAAGGATGACGGCGCTGCCGCCGGCAAAGTACGCAAGGTAGGCGGCAACGGTGTGGGATACAACAGCGTGACCAACAGCACCAGCCACAAGCATGGCGCCACCGCGGCTACCACAACGAACATCTACACGAACGAAGAGAAGGTCTTTCTCGAGTCCCAGCTGGAACTCTTCACCTCTGGTGGTGGCGGCAACAGCTCCAAGGGTGGCAGCGGCGGGACAGACTTTGCCAGGATGACTAAGGAGCAGTGGTTGGCCGGATTGCCGACGCTCGTCTCCGCAACGGAGAAGCTTCTGCGAATAGCAGCTGAGGAATATCAGCAGACATGCCGCGAGCGCGCGGCAGCTGCAACGCCAACGAACGGCGCACAGAACGTTGGCTCTTCACCAAACGCTGATGGAGGCGGTAGAGGTAAGCACGGCCCCACGTCCAGCAGCGGCAGCAATGTTAATAGCTGTGTGACCAACGACATTGTCTCCGGCGGGGCGGCAGGATCGTCGAACCAGCATTCCACCCCAGCCGCTGGCACCCTTGCCCAGTTTGCCGAGGAGAACGCCTACATCATCGCCCAGGTGCAGCAGCTGCAGTGGTACCCCTTCACCTACCAGCGATGGGTTGAACTGCTGTTGGAGCCGGGTAAGTACCACACAGCCCGCGACGACGGCAGGCTCCGCGGGGACGCGATTCAGATGTCTCTGCGGCGGTGCATTCTCGTGACGTCTCCAGCGGTGGAGGGCGGGGACGTGATTTAAGAAGGGGGCGTGGACGGGGAGGGGAGGGCGACGGCGAGGGTGGAAACTGCAGGCACACGCACTCACAGGCGCGTCTACCTCCCGAGACGTCTCCTTGCCTCTCATTCCCCCTGCTGACGAGGGCACACGTCTCGGGGCGTGGCATCGCAGAGCCCGGCGCCCTCTCTGCGGGGAAGGCCGGCAGCCCCCCTCCCCGCCAATGGCGAGCCGCCCCGGGGTGCTGGCAGGGCCCAGGGTCTGCGACGCGTGGAGGCCAGGGTGATGTATCGCTGCGGATGCCGGCGGCCATGTCCTGGACGGCGTTGTGTCGGAGCGGGCGACGACCGTGCACACGTTTGTGCCATCCGTGGGGTGGGCGGGGTGCCAGTGCAACCCGGGCGTGTCTCGCCTGGCCCTCGCTGCCTGCTGGTGGGGGTACCCGAGCCGCCCGGGGGATGCGCGAGGCGGCTTGCGGGGTGTGGTGGTGTGAGGTGCCTGGGGCAGGGGGTGTGCTGTGATGGCTGGGTCGGCGCGTTGCCGCGGCTCGTGTGTCTGCGGCTGGTCGGGGCTGCGCGATGGGCGCACTGACAGGGCGAGGCGTGAAGTGGTGTTGGGCTGGAGTGTTGTATGGCGGAGAAGCTCCCCGCTGAAGAAGCAAAAGGCCCCCCTCTACTCTTTCTCGTGCCCCACTCATTTTTGGTGTATTCCCCCCCGTCCACCCCCCACCACTGATTTATCCTCTCCGTGTCTTGCGCCCTAGGGCTGCCTTTGGCTGTGTCTCTGTTTGAGTAGTTGTGCATGTCGTTTTCTCTGGCGCCGTATTCTACTGCAGGACGATGCACACACACACACACACACACACACACACACACACAGATATACCTGCGCTCGAACGGGGATGCGCGATAGTATTTGAGCAAAGCACTTCAATATCGTGTAGACTGGCGGTTCACAACGAAGTTTCCCCGCGCGCGCTCTCTGTGTGTGTGGAGGTTTGCTCGAATACGCCCGCGCTGACGTGCACATCTCGTTCCCCTTCTGTGTTCCCTGCAGTGATTTCCACCTGTGCATCCTCTCTCCCGTCCTCCCTCCTCACTCATCCTCTCTTGAATGTGCATGTTCGTCTTTCTCTTTCTCTCGGTCACACCGTCTTGTATCCCCTCTTCACCTGTTCCTCTCTGTGTCTCTATGATTGACGCATGAAGCAAAGGAACGGGAAGGACAATACGGAGGTGTGATGTAGCCACAGTACGCCCCTCCCCCACACATCACAGACATTCTTACTTCACCTACTCGCACATCTCCAGCTCGCCAACCTCTACTTGTATTCGTTGTTCTTCTGTCCGAAGAGAGAAGAGTCTGAAGAGCGGCACCCCTACCCCCACCCACAGATACGCCAGTAGTCAACGGAGGAGACTCCCTCATTGCTGTGTGACAGCGCTTCCGTCTCTCTCGCTCTGTCTGTCTCGGACATTCACACTGAATTCACCCGCCTCAGCGACACGCAACGTGTGCGAAGCGAAAAGGAAGACGAAACGTAAAGCACGTTGCTGTAGCCCAATGGAACCGCACACGTTTTGCGGCCCCGAGTTCATTCTCGAGGTGCCGCCCCAGAGTCTCTCCTGCGTGCTGGAGGGCGTGCAAGAGACGGCGGCGGCCGTGGCAGCATCGACGCCGGCCGAGTTCTCTGCGTCCCCTGCTCCTGCGGAGTCGAATCAGCCAGGCACCACCACCACCAGCTCCAGCAGTAGCACCGTTGGTGCTGCGTCACGCGGTTGGACTGTGCAGCCGTCAGCCCTTTTACGCATACAAAATGAGCTCTACGGCGTTTGCACAGCCGAGGTGCGTCGACATGTTCACGCCAACCGGGCGCTCATCGAGTGTATGGCAACAGATGTGCGTCGAGGGATGGAAATGGTGTCGCGGCGCATGGCCCATTTCGGCCGCATTGTTCTTCCCGCAAGCTATGGCAGCACCAGCGGTGGTGGCGTGCCGCCCCCTCCGTCGGAGGTGGTGTTTGTGCAGGCGAAGCCAACAACGGCGCTCAATCCGGAGGAGGTGGCATCGCTGCAACAGTCGGTGCGTGTGGCGGCCACCTCGTCCTCCTCAACTAATCTGGCCGCTTCCGCTGCTGCTGGTTCATCCTCACCGTCAGCGTCATCGACATCTTCCGCTAACACGTACCTGCTGCTCTACATCACAGACTCGCGCGTCGCCGCGCAGCTGCACATGCTGTGCCTCCGCAACGCCTTTATTGCCCTGCCCCATGCTTGCCGTCTGCTGAACTACTTTGTTTCCACTGGTCGCGCTGCCGCCATTGTGCCGAGCCAGGTATACCAGAAGCGAGAGCTGCTTAGGTCGCACCTCAACTTCGATGCTGAGCTGTGGGGTGTGCTGGAGTCGAGGCTCACGGATGGGCTGGTGGAGCGGGTGCGCAGCTCCGGCGCCGCGCCAAGTGGAGGTCGACTCTTTACGGCTTTCGAGCAGCACGAGCAGAATGTGAAGGCGGTGCTGCACTACTGCGAGACGAACGTGTGCTACGCCGGTGTCTTTGATGATCACGAGGAAGCGAGCCCGTTTCTGGTGGCGATGGGGCTGTGCTGGCGACTTGGGCTCACGATGGACGACGTGTGCAGGCACTTTGCCCGTCACCCCCGCCGCGTCATTCGCGCCTTGGCACTCTACCTCGCCCGCTACACTCTCGCGCCGGAGGACTACGTGTACTTCTTCACCCCGTCTCTTTGCGATGAGGTGGTCATTGCCTGCACCGAAGATGCTCAAGTCACACTCTCGATGAGGGACCTGAGCCGGCAGCTGCTCACAAAGAACGATGTCGTAGATGCGTGGCTCCCGATCTTGTCGAAACACTGGCAGGTGAATGTGGTGGCGCCGGCTATGGCGTTCATGGAGACCTGCTGGAGGTTGCAGTCCCAGGGCAGTCGCGGTGGCGGCGAGGGGGATGCTGCTGCTGCGTCACCCGGCGCATCCACAGGAGCGTCACAGCTGTTTACGGAGGCCGACGGGTCTGCCAGGGGCGAGCCGGAGCGCGTGCACGGCAAAGGCCGCGGCGTCGCTGCCACCTTTGGATTTCGAAGTATTGCTGAGATTGCCGACCACGCTGCGCAGCACGCGCGTGTGCTGGTGCCGCAGAGCATTGCAGCGATACTGAAACGGCGCCGTGGCCTAGAAGAGGAGGTCTTTGGCGGTAGCGGTGGCCGTTGGGGTGGAGATGGCGACGATGCTGTGGACATCCTTGGCGATGACTACGATGACGATGACTTCCTCATTCATGTGGACGTGCGCGGCGGTGACGAGGACGGCGATGCAGAGGGGTCTGGCGTCATGGGAGGCCAGCGATACGGCGGTAGCAGCGACCTTCCCTTTCCATCCACGAAGCGTGTGCGAACTGGCGCCGCCAAGGACGGCAGCGGCCACGGCGGCGTAGCGCTCGATCCGCATCGGCGCATTATGCGGGAAGGGCTGAAGCTGACGCTCTCCTTGCTCGGCCGCCGGGATCTCTTCAGGAAAGATGAGGAGCACTACATCGAGTTCTGAAGGTGCGCACCTGTGTGCGTTGGTGCCGCTGGAGGGGAAAAGGACAGGGAAGCGGGGAGGAGGTCCCTCCAACCACGAATTTGTCCAGAAACTTCGCCCAACCATGAATTCCCGCAGATAGGGAAGCCCGCGCCGAGGAATGCTGTGCCAAGACTCAAATGAAAAGACGCACCCACACCATACATACTCGTCTATATGCGCAAGGTCCTCTTTAACAGGAAGGTTGGCTGCTCGAAGGGTGGTGGGGCTCTTCTTATTGCGCCACCCTGTGCGGTAGGGGGACAATGGTGGTGGCTCAACGCACAGCGAACTGCTTTATGTTGTTGTGCGGTTGCGTTTTGACCTCCTCCCCCCTCCCCCCATCTCACCACTCCCGACATGAGCACACAAACTCGTAACACGTGAAAAAAAAAACGAAACGAAACGAAATACATCGTTGCAGCTGATGGTGGAGGTATGGGCTCAGCTCCCTCCTCCTCCTCCTCTCTCTTTTCCTTCCCTAGCATCCATCCCTGTCTCTGTCCCTCTTCTGCCCCACCCCCCTCTTCCCTCACGCATGCACGCCTACCGCGCAGCACGCTCTCTTGTCCACATTTTCCTCGTTCAACTACACTGCGGGACGTTTTCAACTGCAACCAACGAGAAGCAGACGAACCACCGAGCTGTGGAGGAAAAAGGAACAAGAGCGGCTACCCATCACGATTCACACTCTCGCATACCCTCGAGACTCTTTGGCAAAGACGAAGTGGTCGTGCGATTACGAGAGTCATTGGCCACTGTCCACACGCACCATCTGCCCTCCCGCTTCCATTGCTGCCTCTCCTGCGACTTTCCTTTTCTGTGTTTTGATTGCCACCCTTCATATTGGTGGGCGTTTCCCCTTCGACACCTCCTTTCTTCTCATCGTCGGCGGCGAGAGGGGAGAAAGGAGGACTCGCTGCTGTGAAAACGAACAAACACCTGCCAGAACACCCACGCGCGCGGTTGCATTATGTCCTCTCGTGACTCCCTGTTGCTGCTGAGAGAGGAGCAGCGCCGGCGCTTCGAAACTGCCAAGAAAGCGGGCACCACACCTGAGGTGCGTAAGTGCAATGCGTGCCAGCAGCCTCCCTACTCAGCCAGCGTGTGCCCTGCCTCGGGGCTTTTCCACGACCTCGACAAGAAGAGGCTCATTGGTGGCACTGTCGTCACCTCAAACGTCATCTCCTCCTCGCAGCTCATGGCGGCCATTGACCAGACACGCGTGAGATGGGTGCCAAGTCGTACCCAGCTGGTGAAGGTGGACGCGCAGTCGATCAATATCTTTCAGAGCTTTGTAGCGCAGATGGATTGGAAGTTGCAGCGCTACGCAGTCCTCTACGGCCTCTACGACGACGCCACGCATACGATCGAAGTGCACGCCGTCTACGAGCCAGAGCAGCACGGTAGTACCTACGCCTTCGACCCCCTCCCGGACGCGCACATGGACAAAGTAGAGAAGATCGCCAAGGCGCTGGGTCTGCGGCGCGTCGGCGTGGCGTGTACTCATCCCATGCGCGACCCAGAACACATCTTGTTGAACTACCGCGAGCTGCTGCTCTGCACCAAGGAGCAGTCCCGCTACGGTGATGAGTGCGCTTTGCTGACTGTGGCACCGGCAGCCATGCCGTCGACAGAGAGCAGTGGCAATACAAGCGCCCCGGGTGAGCTGCTTACCGACTCCGCGGCGGCAGCGAGCGGTGCAACTCGCGAGTCGACCATCGTAGTCTCCTGCCAAGCCTGGCAGACGTCGCCGCAGTGCGTCCACCTTTATCGTCTTGGAGTGCTGCAGAAGCCTCCGGGTGGCGAGGAAGCGTTGCAGGACGTCGAGAAGGCACGGCAGGTGCATTGCACAATGCCGTTGGAGGTGGCTCAGACGGAGACTGACCCGAGCGGACACCGGCGCTTTGTCACTAAGTCTCCGAGCACGGAGATCGACACGCGCTGGTTCACGAGCTACATCGCGGTTCAGCAATTTGTGTCGCCTATCGTCCGCGGGGCCTTCATGCGGCTCTCGCGCCCAGGTATGCCACCGCCGGCGCTGCAGAACCTGCGTAACTACATGAACGATCCAAAGCGGAAGGGCATGCCGTTTGCCGAGAGAATCGCCGATTTTCACGTGCTCGTGTACCTCTTGACGCAGATCTTTACCACCGACGATGAACTTCGCGCACTTTGCTCGGTGGCGCGCACCAAGATGATGACGGAGGAGGCAGCCAACTACCAGGCCATCCTGCAGGGGATGATGCCCACGTAAGAGGGCGGAGAGAGGAGCGCGCACGTGTGCACGTCTGTATCCGTGTATCTTGATGGCACACAAGCGCATGCATACTGGCATACGCAGCACCCACGCAGAGGAGGAGGCTCCTGTATGCCATCGGTAGCGGCGTTGGTACTCCTTCTTTCCTTCGCTCTTCCCGCTTCCTACCGCACGCGCCTGAGGCAATTCAACGTCTCTGTGTGTGTGTGTGTGTGTGTGCTGTTGTTGCTGTACCAGGCGCTTTTCATTATTTTGTAGCGTGGCGCTTTATTCATGCGCATGTGTGGGCATCTGCGTGCGTCTCTCACGTACTCAGAGTCTGCGAAGGACAGTACAACACGTCGAACATGCAGAAGGGGGACGATTGCCCAGACGCAAGAGGCAGGCAGCCAACCCTCCATTTAAAAAGCGCTCGAAGCGGCACGTAGCGGTGCGCGTGTGCTCCATCTGTCTCCAAAGCGAAGTCGCAACACCTCCGAGGTCCCTGTAGTGCATCGGCTCTCGAGCCCGCTCCTTTTCACCTCTTGTTGCGCGTGTGTGTGTGTGTGTGTGTGTGTATGCATCACCGCTTTTCATTCCACAACGTTTCTCTTCCCCTCTTCCTTTCTTCTTCTGCTCGGGCGTGTCTACGGCAGCAAACACACCCCAGGCACACGGCGACCGTCCCACCTTGCCGTGAGCGTCTGCGCGTACGTGAGACAGTCAAATCCCCCACCGTCCGTGCTTACTTTTTTTTTATTTTTTCTCTTGTGCTCTCAGTTATCATAATGACGATGTTTCCACGCCCTCACTTGCCTTCTTTCCAGGTGACGCTGTTGCCCGACCTGCCACCGACGCAACAGCATCAGAGAGCGGGTAAGACAACCTCCGCGTCGCCACCACCGTCACTGCCATTCCCTTCACTCGCGTCCTTACAGATGCACGACGAGGCTGCCGCCAAGGCCATGCTGCATGCTGTCCTTGACATGGCCTCTGACTACACGATACCGCAGCGTCGATTTTGCAGCTACTCTCCCGAGGCAGTGCTGCGCAGTGTGCGAGCCCTTGTCGACAGCGATCTCTGCGCACTGCTGGTGGAGGCGTTGCAAGCCGCTGTGCGGGCGTACGCGCAACGCTGCGTAGCGGTACTGCTGGCGCAGCAGCAACAGCTAGCGCCCAGCGCCGGCGCTGCGCAAGGAATGACCAATAGCGACCCGGAGAGCGACGAGGAGGCCAAGACGATGGCGACGAACGCGGGACTGGGTGAGGTTCAAATTCTGGCCCAGCTCGTCACCTACTGGGAGCGACTACAGGAGGGCATGATGGAGCTGTCGTCCGTGTGGGTCTATGCAGACCAGTGGTGCTCGACTCAAGTCGGGAGCGCAATGCCACGCTCCCTCACCGCTGCCGCCACACAAGTGATTCGTGAGGTTCTCAGCGACTACCCGGGGCTCTGTGAGACTGCGCTGGCAGGGTACGTGACTGTGCTGAGGGCGGAGCTAACGGCCGACACGGAGGCGCTTCTCTCGGCGTCACGCTCTGTGTGCATACCCAATCCGGCAACGCTGCTGGACACGCGTGCAGTAGCTTCCTCTGCGAGTGCGATGCGGTCGGTATCTTCCGCACCACCTCTACCGAGTGTGGAGGCAACTCCGCTCGTTGTGCTCGCGTGCCCGCCTTCTCTCACCTCCCTTGACAAACCTCTTCGACAGCGCCTGTTACGTCTCTTTACTCAGCTCACCCTTGCCACACAGCACTACACAGCTCAGGTGGAGCCGACAGTGGTGCGCGTTGTGCGAAGTCACTACGAGAAGGTTGCGCGCCGCTTGTGGGCTGATAATGTCAACGCACGAGTGTTTTTCAGGTTCTGCGATGGTGTCCTCAAGTACATCGGGCCGATGTCGGTGTCCTTGCTTCACTCTGGCACGACACTAGTGCTGGAGGAGGCGATTCAGGGGTCGTTGATTAGCATGGTGGGTAGCGAGGTACTTAAGCGCGACTTTGCTGCCCTCATGGAGCGGCAGGAATACCGCTCGCTGCGGTTGGCGTGGCGACTGCTGTCTGCCAGTGCGCGGGTGCGCAGCTCTCCGCTTGTCGCTGGGCTATTCCATGAGTACCTCATTGACTGCGGTCAGCGCATCATGGAGGAGCTGGTACCTTCGTCAACCAAGGTCACACCTGCTGCAGCTTTGGCGCCTCCATGCGAGCGCCCGTTCCTGGCGGTGCGGCATTTGCTCGGTCTGCTGGAGCAAGGCAGCCGCACCGTCGAGAAGTGCTTTGCGGAGTGCGAGAGGGATTTCAAAGTGGCTCTGCACGAGGATATGCAGACAATCCTTGAGGCTTACCCACAGGCCTTCTCGGAGCAGCTTGCCGCCTACCAGGACGCGATCATGAAGGAGGTCACGGTGGGGCTCGTGACGGCTGGTTCTCCAAAGTCAACAGTGCCGGTAGAGGTCGAGAACAGTGATGATGACAATGGTGCCGAAGAGGATGAGTCGCCGCTCTGCCGGCCACGCGCAGAGGGGTCGTCGCTGTCGTTGCGCCCGCCAGTTGCGCCACCTTTGCTCGACGCCACACGGGCCGAGGAGGACGACGGTGTCTCGTCGGAGAGAGAGGAGCTGACGGGGGTGGAGGATGCAGTGGAGGGCGATGCCGTGATTGGCGCCGCCGCACTGCGTCACGCCGCACCGCTTCCGGCGGAGGTGAAGGAGGTGACATCGGTGCTGCGCCGCATCGCCCACATCTATTCCTACCACCCCAAGAAGAACATGTTCGAGGATGCCTACTGGCGCGACTTCGCCAGGCGCTGCCTGCATGCGCACCGCAAGCTGAACAGTACAGTTGAAAATGCATTCATCTGCTTCCTGCGCGACATCTGCGGCCTGTCCTTTACCTCTAAGTTTGAGGGAATGCTGACTGACCTGACCTCGTCGGCGGAGCTGACGACGCAGTACAGCATGTGGGTCCAGGAGCAGGAGCAGCCCTCCGGCGAGAAAGGCGGTGGTGCCGCGGCAATGGGTCACTCCATGTCGGGGACGAAGAGCCTTGATGCACACCTGTTCATCCTGACGAAGAGCTACTGGCCTGAGTACCCACCGATGCCCAGCAGCTTCTACGTACCGCCTGCGGTGCAGGCCGTCACGCAGCAAGTGGAGAAGTTCTACACCGGCCTGTTCCCGAATCGTCACCTCAGCTGGCAATACCCCCTGAGCCACGCAACCCTGCTCACGCGACTCACACCGCAGAGCTCCGTGCTGACGCTCACTGGCACGTACACGCAGTGCGTGCTGCTGATGCGCCTGGACGCTCTCTACGACCGTGGTGTCACCTCCATTACAGCCAAGGCGCTGTGCGATGCTGTTGGGATGGACATGGCCAACGCAGAGTTCTTGTGGTCGCTACAAGGACTGTGTCATCCACGATTCGCCCTTGTCCTGCGCAAGGGGGTCGGCTCGTTGGTTTCTGCAGCGGGAGGGGCGCAGTGCAAGTCTGTAGAGCTTGATAACGAGGATGACGAGAGCGGCGCGAGGGTCGAGGGTGTGGTGGGGACCTCTGCGTCGCCGCAGTCCGCCTCATCCGGTGCCGCTGCAGGTGCGTCCGCCAGCTACGCGATCACTGCCACAGACTCGCTGCAGCTGAATCTGAGCTTCACGTCTGCCAAGAGCAAGGTGCGCATTCCTCTTCAGACGCGTATGCGCGCCATGGCGTCGGTCGGCTTCGATGGCCTCAGCCGCGGTGGACGCACCGCCGACAACGGCGGTCATCTAGTGGAAGTGTCTATCGTGAGCTGCCTAAAGGCGCAACGCACTGTGACGCGCGCAGACTTGGCGAGCGCTGTAGCAGCGCAAGTGCCATTTCCGGTGACAACGGCGGTGCTGAAGAAGGCGATTGACAAGATGATCGAGCGCGGTTTTATGGTGCGTGGGAAGGACAGCACATACGTTTACTCGGCATAGCCTCCGGTGTTACTCCGGTGAGGCGTGTGTGTTTGTGTGTGTGTGTGTGTGCGGGGGCGGTGGTCTGCAGGTGTGGTGGCGGCTGTTGCTGTGGTGAGGCTGGTGGTGTACGGTACATTTGAGGGGACGTTAGCCTCGACAGAAGCCGTGGTTATAGGGCACCAGATGATTGGAAAGGTATCGGAGGCGCCTGACTCCTTTGCGATGTGTGCATGCAGTTGGCCACTCGTAAGGGTGAGGACGGGCTGGTACGAGGGGGCGCTTCACAGCATCTTCCACTCGACTTGATGGGTTGGCGTTCGGAGGAAAGTGAGACACAACTGCTCGACTTCTCAACGGCGCTCGTTGTGCCACGCTCATGAGTCCAGAAATTCTGTGTTACCATCTCTCTTTCTCTCTTCGAAAAGATGCATATTACACGGACTCAACGCTCATATATATGTGCTTTCTTCTATATCAGTGTGCGTCGTGTACGTCCGTCTGTCTTGCCTTGCGCGCTTTGCTCGCCTCTCTTGCCAATTCACCCTCTTATCTGCCTCTCTCACTCGCCCACACACACACACACACACACGCACAGCTGATTTGCCTCTCCCTTATTCGAGTTTTGTCATCGTTGACACACTTCGTGCTTTCCACCTCCAGCACTCCTCTGCAACTTGACCTGGCCACCGACAACCCCCTCCCCCCACACACCCATCCACACACACACACACACACATCCCCCTCTTCGCTCCTTTTTTTTCCGGCCTCCACGCACGGGCTGTCACCCCCATCCCCACCTTCTGCACTTCCCATCGCAGCAGCAGCAGCAGTAGTAGTAGCAGGCGGCTTTTCCTCACATGGTGGGCATCGCCTGACGAGACTCTCTCTTGGGTGTTTTCTCGCCAGAAAGGAGCCCTTAGTGTCCTTGCACACGTCTGTCGTTTGTGTGGTTGTGTAGCAGACTGAAGCGGCAGAAGCCGTCCATGTTAAAGGAGGGCGAAGGGGAACAGCCACAGCAGCGGAGCAACGTCATCCATACACTCAGAGCAGCTTGAATAGTAGAAAAACGACAAGCGAAAATGTGGTCGATATTCTCACAGGACTTCTCAGACTTTGCCGAGGCGTTCAAGTCCGAGTCAGCGAGGTTTATAGACTATGTCGAGCAGATCGCGTTCAACGTCGTGGGCCGCGGCGACATCTACGCCGGCGACGAGATTCTTGGCAAGGCAGTCACGGAAATGCCACTATCAAATAGTTTGCTGCGCCGCCTGCAGGACACAGAGGCCACGTATGCGCTAGTTATTCAGCCGGAAGAGAAGGCAGCGTTTGACGCTTGGGTAAAGGGAAGCCCACTGAGCAGCGCGAACGCGCTCCACCGCCAGCAAAACATGGCGGCAGGCAGCCCCACCAGCAAACCAGAGGGGGGATCGCCTGCTGCAACGCCGGAGCAGCTTTCGCCGCTCGGCAAGATGCCAGACCGCCGTTCCGCCGAGTACCCCGATGAGCCAATCAGCGAGACACGCAAGCGACTGCTGGACTACAACGAGGTCGTGCTGCAGTGGTACATGTTGCTTGTGGGCGACGCAGTGAGTCCGCGTTTCAGCGTCTCGGGGTCGCCGGTCGCGAAGCGGTTGCAGATGGACCCACCCTTCGCTTTGAAGTTTGGAGAGGGTGAGGGCAAGAGCCCCGTGTCGGCTGTCACAAGTGGAGAGCAACCACGTGTTTCATCCCCTTCCTCGGCGCTGACGCCAAAGCACGGCCGCATTGATGAGGACGAGTTCTTTGACCGCTACTTTTTCCGCTTAGCGCAGCTTCGTGTGTTGGAGTCGCAGCGCCGCCGCGCGGCTCTCGCCAGAAAGACCTCCGGGGGCACTTCGGCGGCGGTATCGCAGATGCCTCCGACGTCCCCTACAACGCCGTCGCCCTCACCGCTGGCGAACGACCGGAGTCCTCAGAGCGCCGACGTGAAAGACTTTGCCGTCGTGCCGCTGTTTGCGAAGCGCATGATGACGGCAACCAGCGACTTCGTGACGGGTATCGACAATGCGCTGAACAGCGGCGTCGAGGGTGAGGTGGCGGACGAGTTCAGTGGGGATGAGGCCAACGTGAGCCCAACTGATCTCGTACACTACCGCAGCGCGAGGCGGCAGGTCGCGGACCTTGAGTCGATGGTACAGGAGCTGCAGGAGGCGCTTCGTCAGGAGCGGCGACGCGTTGAGCAGCTCACGAGTGCGTTGGAGGAGCAAGGGATCGAGGTGCCAGCACGGCTCATGGCACCGGCACCGTTCTCGGCTGCGGCAACTCCAGCAAAAAAGACGGAGATGACCTTGGTGACAGTGCCGACGCCTGCTCCCCAAATCGATCTGGTCCTTGCCAGTCCATATGGCACTGCCGCTGCGGCATCTTCCATCAGCGGAGGGGCGCCGGCTACGCCGTTAGTTGCCATCCCAGAGACACCGCCCCTAGATAACGAGAAAGCCAGAGGGGACACCTCTTCTACGCAGAGCACCAGTGGGGACATGATCTCTGCGGTCATAGAGGACGAAACCTGGGTATGCATAACTCCAGGGGCCGAGTAGAAGCCAGGCAGGCGAACCTCACTTGATGAGCGTATGTGTGCATTCATGACCAGCGGAAGGTGAGTATTTGCACATGTGACTGCATGCGTCTCACTATTTTCTCTTGCAGTCGTGCTGGCTACGCATCAGAGGTCGCACCGCTTCGTTGGCCTTCTTTTCTTTAGCGTACCCCCTCCTCCCTAGGCTGTGCCGCTTCAGTGCTTGGTGGCGCTGTCAGGTTTGAATGCCGCTCTTCGGGCGTGTCTGTCAAGAGAGAGGGAGGGAGGGAGTAGGATCGTGCTGCTTTGCTGCTGCTATCATTCTACCGTTCGCTGTTGCTCTTTGGGGTGCTCTTATGTATGAATAGGCCCTCTCCTTCACCAGCGTGAGTGGAAAGAGGGGAGAGAGGAAAGGAGGCGGACGAGCAAGAGCGAGGGAGCTACACCAAGGCCATACGCGAGTCAGCATACTCGTCTCAATCGACCCGACTTACGGGCGGCGTCTGGGCAATCGTGCTGCTTGCACCGAGGCCACGCCGGCAGGGGTAGAGTGCGTCTTCTATACAAGAGCGTAGACATGCGTAGGGGCTGTGCATTGTGTCTGCGTAGTGACGAGAGTGGCGGAGCCACCTGCCTCTCCGGCTCACTGCCTCATCGGGTGGGAGCATGAGGGAGGCCAGATGGGTGCGACCTGCACTGAAGACACGGGCAGTGGAAACAAGGAGAGAGAAGGGGCCGTCATGTCGCTGGGACCCCTTCTCGGAGGAAGTGGAGACTGGTCGTAGCACTGACAGGTGCAGTAACGACCTCGCCCGCACTGAGCAGGGGAGCGCGAGCTCGACGGTGCCCCCGGTCTCGTTGCGCCGTTAATGCCCGGAGAACAGGCGCGCAAAGGTGAGCTAAGCAAGCAAACAAAGGTGCACCAAAGATGCGTTTCCGCGGGGTCTGGGGTGCTGACTTGCCGGCCTGGGAACGAGGGGGGGGGCGGGGGTAAGAAGGAGAGCGAGAGTCAGTCGTCAGCAATACCTGTTCAAGGCACGCCTTCACCACTGGGGAGGGGCTTATATGTATATGTATGTATATACGTGTGTGGTGCCTTTGTACACTGAGGGAAAGCGGCGTGGGCCACTCGGCTGTGTGTTATTCTGCTGTTGTTCTTACTCATCTCCCTCGTCTTCCCTTTTCCTCCCGTTTCGCGCTCCTGGATGCGTGTCACGCGAGTTGCTCGTGAAGGTGGCGGGATGTGCGTGCCGGCTGAGGTGGTAGGGGAAGGGAGGAAAAAGTCGGAACGGAATGAGTTATTCCATTTTTTTTTCGCTCGTGTGTTGTGGTTGTTGTTGTTCTGCCTCCTCTTGCTTTTCCTGTCCTGCGTGCTGCTCTTCTTCGCCACTCGCAGTTCTGTGGTGGTGGTTGTGGGCGCCGGTGTGTTTCTTCCCGTGTGTGCCCGATTCTTCGCCTACTTGCCTCTTTCGCTTACTGGATCGCCACGCCCTTCTCTTCCGGGTTTCCCTCTCTTTCCCCGTGATACCTCCTCTCCTCCTCTCCTCTCCTCCTCTCCTCTCTTTTTTATTTTTCAGCCGTCGTGGCATTTCCTTCTCGTTGGTTTCCCGTTGTCGCTGGTGTGTGGGTGTATGCGTGTGGCCCTGAAGAGGGCCCTTATATGGTTTCCGCCTATTGCTGCATTTCTTTCCATCGCCTGTGAGTCGTTTTGCGTGCTTCTCCATCTCGCGCTCCCTCTTTCTGCTCCCCCCTCACCTATCTTGTCGACGCAACGCTTCGTCCATTAGCTCCTTACTGCTTCACCCTTCTTTCCCTGCCTTTTTCCCTTCACCTTTGCGTTCTTAACTGTGGTGCTTGTTGTGTGAGTTTGGCTTGTCGCTGTCGCTGCTGCTGATTGCTACAGTCGTGGTTCTGTCTATTCACTGCGCGGAGGTGTTGTACTAGCCTGAGAGAATGGAGGGGAAGAGAACGGGGGAACTGGTTAGGATAGAAGAGGGAAGGGAAGGGGGGAGGGGGGGAGGGACGTACGGCTGACACTCCGGAAGCACCACTAGGCATTCCTTTGTTTGAGCACACATTGGCGGGAGGTAAACACCCCCCTCCCACACACACAGACACACACACACATTTATGGGGGGGGGGGCGTGCAGGCATCTTTACGACTTATTGAGCAAGTTGCATTTGTGCTGATGTGGCGTCCAACTAGCCTCCTCTCAATGGTGGATGACCAATGCATCTTGCGAACGCAGTTGCTGTTAGTTGATCAAAATGGTCTGAGGACGTTCCTGACTGCGTGGTCCTCCTCTGGTCGCCCCTCCTCTGCGTGCCATTGCTCGACAAGGCGGATCACGTACTGCTACATTGCTGCGCTGCTCTTTCCTTCTACTCCACGTGCTGTATCTTTCCCTACCCTTCCCTCCTGCGCCTCTTCCCCTCTCTTATCTTAAACCACCGCCACTGCCATCATCACCTCCAAACACCGTCTTCATCACACAGAGCGAGAGGTTGGCATACCTATCAAGTAAGTCACGCACAGCCGAGATACCCACCCACACCCACACCCACACCCACACCCACGCACTTTGATCTGACGTGTGCGGGGGTGTGGCCTCACTTTCTCGCCTCCTTTCCTAACTACCGCCTGCCTGCCCCGGACTCTCTCTCTCTCTTTCTCTGCTTGCGTGGGTCTCCTCGCTCCTCTTGCCTTCCCGTCCCCTCCTCCTCCTCCTCAGCCCACACGTACGCTCACGCCCTCCATCTCCCCTTTTTGGCGCATTGCCTTGCCTGCACAGTCGCTTCTCGTGAGTGGTGATCGACTGCTGCGTAGCTCTTTTTTCCGATTTCTCTCTTCCTCTTGCCTTCTGTCGCACCCATTTCCTCCCTCGCCTCGCCAAGCGACATGCTACTGAGCAAGCAACCCGGTGACACAGGCATCTACGCCACCGCCACGCCGAGTCAGGTGCGACTGTACTACGTCCTCGATCGTGTCTTCCCACTCGTTTCTAGTGGCGCGGCGTCAGCGGAGACGTCTGGTGTTCTGGGCAATGTCGTGCGTGGCGGTCTCCGTGGCATCGGCGCCTCCGCGACTTCCGGGTCTCTTGCGGACATTCCACCGGATCTACTACCGTACTTTTCTGGGGCGCCGGCATGTGTGCCTCGCGAACACCTGCGCACGCTATGTCGCCTCTCCGCTGTCGGCAGTTCCACCGGTTCTGTGAGAGCTGCGACGGTTAGCGGCACATATGCGCGAGCTGGGCGGTATGACGCTGATGGGCGACCAACTCCGCTCGCAACGTCGGCATCCCACACACGTTTTTCACAACCCCCTCGCACCGGAGTGGGGTGCACGTCGGCAGCTTCTGCAGGTTCTGATGACTGGCTGCAGCAACAGCACATGCAGGACGCCAGCTTCGGGTACCACTGGGGCACCTCGCTCATCCCCTTCCATACAGTCCCCTTTGGCTGCAGTGTCGGCGATGGCTCTAGCGAGGGTCGGCACTTGAGCTTGCATGGCGGAACGAACGCGTTACCGCCAGAGTGGACGGCACCAACACTGACTGCCGCCGGTATCACCCCGATTTTTCTGGAGGAGTGCGGCCCGGGGAAGTCATCGAGTCACATGAGCGGGAGCAGTGCAGTGGAGAACAGTGGATACTGCGCTGGCAGCACGCAAGCACAAGCCGGGCGCTCCGGTGGCGGAGGCGGCGGTGGTGCTCACTCCGGCAGTACCACCTTGGCTGCTACCGTCTCCACTGCTCCTACTGCCCTCTCCCTCAGCTGCGCCACTGACTGCCTGTTATTCTTTGTGGCGAACTCAGAGGGGCTCAGCTGGATTGGCCGCAGTGATATCACAACTTTGTCTCCTCTGCGGGTGCCCATGTCGCTGCAGATGCGACGGCACAGCCCTGGCGGATACAGCGGGCCAGTCAGTGGCGGCGGCGGCACGGTAATGCCATCGGCATCGTGTCCACCGCGGCCGTTCTCCGCAGGCTTTGGCGCGCCGCTGAATACAACAGGGGACTGCCCGCTGCCGAACTCCTCGCTAATGATCTCAAGTGAGGTTGGAGATGATTATGAAGGCGATGGCGAAGACAGAGCAGGCGCAGCGTTAACTGATGGAACCGGAGGCGGTGGCGGCGGCAGCGGCGAGACAGGCAGCAGCCACCGTGGCAGCTTAACAGGCGCTGCCAGTACCTCCTTCACTGACGGACCTGACGTGTATGGAGGGGTAGCACCGGCGGCAGTGGTGGAACTCCCGATGCGTAGAGGAATCTCTCATCGTGACCGCATCGTCACCGCGTCCGGGTGGGATCCGCGCAACTCGGCGATACTTGCCCTGGGCCGACAGAGCGGCACGGTGCAGCTGCTGGATGTTGAGTATGTGGTGGGCTCGATGGAGGGCAGGTGCTGCAGCCCCGCTACCACGAGCCGCTGCACGAGTGACGATGGTACCGCCGAACCGTTTTTCGTGGCTGCCGTGGGCAGCGCTGGAGCAGGGGCCAGTGCGCTCGGTGGCTGTGGTGCCGGTGGCACCCACCTGGTGCCATACGCCGGCGCTGACCATCTCAGCTACAGTGTTGTTCAGCAGAAGCAAATGCTGGGTCCCGTGACGGCGCTGGATTGGATGCCACAGTCCCACCTGACTGTTGTGGCCGCGCGGCGTCTCGATGGGCTCGGCTTCTACGCGGAGCTGCTCGATCTGCGCGCCTCCCACGATGGTGTCACGCACCTCGGGGCCCCGCCCGAGGTGCTCGGCGTCCCTATCTACGCGCGTACCGCAGATAGTGCTGCCCCATGTGCTCTCTGCCGTGCTGAGCAGGTGGCGTGCCACCCCTCGCAGCGGTACGTCGCCACAGTGGGTGCGTCACGAACGCTGGACATCGTGCAGCTCTGGGATGTGCGCATGGCGACGCGGCCAGTGGCGTGTCAGGCGTACCCACGCGCGGGTTACACTTCCCTCTGCTGGAGTGCAACCGAGATGGGGGTGGTGCTAGGCACCACGCGCGACGGCGGTCTGCGAGCGCACGTCTTCAAGGAGCTTGCGCCGTCGCGCACCGCTTCAGGTGGCCCTGTCGTCGTGGCGTCGCACCGCTACAGCAGCGCGAATAACCCTCACCTGAGCCCGAGTGTTTTTGTCTCTGGTGGTACTGCAGGAGGTGGTGGGGCTAGCCGCAGTCACCACCGTAGCGCCCCAAGCAGCGGCCGCCCGCACCGTCTCTCGACGAGCGGCGGAGGGCAGGAGGTGGATCGGTGGGGCGTGAGTAACAGCAATTTCGTGAACAGCGGCTGCAGTGGGGCGGAGGCTGAGGCTGAGGACAACTTCCTCGACGATTCCTGCAGCATCCACTCAGACTTCTCCGGCGACGGCACCGGCACAGTCATGCCCTCCATCACCGATGGAAGCAAGGCTTTGGCACGCGTCAATATGAAGGCGCAGTCTGCGCTCAAGTGCCGGTTGCCGTCCCGCGTGCCTGCCGCTGCAGTGGGGTGGGTTTGCCATCCTCTCTCGGAGCCGACGAAGGCGATCGCCAGCGGCGGCATTCCTGGTCTCGCACCGGCGCACCGCTACACTGGAAGCCGAATGCCTGCTGCCGGAGTTCACCACCGTGAGCCCTTGCATACCTCTCAGGGCGCTACTAACGGCCTTCGTTCCAGAGACAGCCGCGGTGGCGACGTGGGCGGCGATGTGATGGCGCGTGGCTGTCGAACAGACTTGCCACAACTGCTGCTGCTCAATGCCAGAAATGGTGAGTTGTATACGCAGGTGTACAACCCAGGTGGTAGCACGGTTACCAGCCTCAACAGCAGCACGGCACTGGTCGGCGCCGGCCCAAACGCGTTTCTTATGCACACCTCGTCAGTGTACAAGGCAGCGAGCTATGTGCATGAGGAGGCCGTGCTGGAGCGGCTGGAGTGCCAAGCCGCCGCCGTTGCTGCTATTACCACCGTCGCTGCGAACGCAGCTGCTGGTAGGCCGGCGTCCTCTGGCCATACTTCTCTTTCTTCTGGGCCCGGATCCAACGCGGGACTAGCCCTGGTGGGCGGACGCGTAGGCGGCGTCATCTCGGCGGCTGTT
The DNA here is from genome assembly GCF_000002845.2 of Leishmania braziliensis MHOM/BR/75/M2904. Lineage (NCBI taxonomy): Eukaryota > Euglenozoa > Kinetoplastea > Trypanosomatida > Trypanosomatidae > Leishmania > Leishmania braziliensis. Next base: position 480,717 of record NC_009317.2, on the reverse strand, counting down.
GCTTCTACGAGCAAGCCGCGCATATCAGGCGACAGCGCCGCTGATGAAGCTCAGTTGTCAAGTGCTGGCAGCTCCGGCACTGGCAGCGGGGGGCCTTGTACTGCTGTCAGAGTTGCCGGCGGTGGTGGCGGTGACGGCGTTGCGACGGCGGCGGCTAGACTAAAGGGTCGCCCGGTCACTTTGATGGGTTTGGGCCTCTTGGATGAGGTGGAGGGCGAAGAAGACGAAGGGAATGAACGGGACACACTGCGGGTCAACTCTGTCCCGGCAGCCACTGGCCACTACGAACACCACGCTGCTGCTAGCGCCAACGCGAACGGGCAGCAGTCTGGGCTCGGCGCTGCTTCCTCCACGGCTCATGGCCGGCCGAGCGGGAGGGCTGTGGGAGCTGCTGGAGCAGGTGGCAACGGTGGCGCGGCAGCCACAGGCGGCCCGCACGCCGGACCTCCAACGGAAACTGAGCCTGCATTGGTGGGCACTGGAGGTGCTACTGCTGCTGCTCCTAAGGATGTGCAGCTCAGCGGCACCAGTGGCGCCCCTCAATTGGAGGAGAGACCTCTTGACCATCGAGCTCCCTTGCGGGAATCCGTCGCTGTGTCGCCGCACAATCGGTCTGCCTCTCCAGAACTGATGCAGCAGCAGCACATGGTCACTACCTCCGCAACTGGCCGAAGCGTCGCTGAGTCAGCAGCAGCGGCGACCCTTCCACAAGAGATGAGCTTTTGCCAGTTCCACTCGCTCGAGCGTACGCGGCATCTGTGGAGACGTCTGCGCAGCGGCTTCGCATGTGATCCGCTGCTCAACTTGGCGGTGCTCCTGCACGAGGGCGTAGATCGGGAGGCGTACACCGCCTTCCTCTACGGCTGCTGTGCTGCACAGTTGCTCTTCCCCAATGCTGTGATGTTGGTATCAGAGCCACGTAAACCCGGCCCAACAACGGAGTCGGCAACGCCGTCCCTCTCTCTAGTTCTGGGCCTGAAGCGAGCCGTGCCGGGGCTGCTAGAGCTGCTGGTGTCAGAACGTGATTTGCGGCGGCAGTTGGGGCTGAGTGACACGCGGTTCTCTTCACACTTTCGTCTCAGTCAGCATCACCAGCAGCTCGCGTTGGCCAACGCAACCGCAGCTGGCGAGGCGGCGGGTTTTGCGCCTCCGAGCAGCTATGCCATCATCGGCCCTGTAGGGGCCCTCGGGCTGCAGACCCCTCTGCTGACGAGCTTGTCGAGCCCCATGGAGAGGCACAAGGGGCCATCAGGATTTCCACTGCACCCGTTCAGCGCCGCCGCGGCAGGGATTCGTGGTGGTCGCCCACCGCCGCCGGCCCACCTTACGGGACCCGCGATCAACATTGGCGTGAACCGCGCGGCATCATCGGGCATCAAGGGTGGGGCAGGCTCCTCCGGGGTGGCCGGTGGCGCTGGGAGGGACGGCACAGCACACCGTCCAACGTACCCCATGACGATTGGCATGTTGCGGCAGCTCGTGCTGCAGTCCATGGGCTGGACAGCCCCACCTGCAGCTTGCCTTGTCGATCGACCAGCTGGGCACACGGCAGTGGGTGAGGGGACGAGTGCCAGCGCTTCTGTGGAGGTAGCTGATGGGGTGCAGGCGACTCGGTTGCCTCCTCCGCGCGGTCACATCCACGCCCAGCATCCGGCGGAGAGATTCTTTGTGCAGGGAGACGGCATAGGCCAACACAGCCTGCAGGAGGCGCTGGAGCGGCGCGTAGCCGTGCTCGTGTTACTGGACCGTCTCGAGGAGGCTGCCGAGTTACTGGCGCTGTACGGCACGCGCAACGCGCAGTACCCCAGTATCGCTCTGACCCTGTCTGCGGCGCGCGGCCGGCAGACAACGCTGATGAGTCTGGCGGCGGATGACTGTTCAGGGGTGACCTTCTGGATTCATTTGATGCTCACATACATGGAGATCGTGATGCGTCAGCAGTCATGTGGAACGGCCGCAGCAGGGGATAGGACGCCGCCCACGGATGCAGCAGCTTTAGGTAGCACCAGTGACGGCGGCACATCGAGTATGACAACGAGCACTGCTGCGGCGACGGAGCCGGTCAGTCGCTTCGATGAATTTTTTACGCTACCGCAGCAGAAGGCGGTGGCGCTACGCCTTTTGGAGAGGTATCCGCGCCTGGTCCTCTCTGACAAGGTGGGCCTCGCCACGGCGCTGCTCTTGCCTTCGCGGTACCACAGCGGCCATCTCGCCAACTTGATTGAGGTCTTCGAGGCTTTAGTGCAGCAGCAATACCGTGACTACTCTGCAGTCGCCACCACCAGCACGGCAGGTCAACAGGTGGTCGTCGGCAGTGCGTATGGGACGCCGTCCTCAATGCCACCGCTGCCCGGGATGGGCGCGCAGCAGCAGCCGTGCGTGAATGCAAAGTGCGCATCGCTGGCGGGCCCATCTTCGCTGCCTACGCAGAGCTCTTCTGTAGGTACTGCCATGTCGCCGGCGGCTCTCAACAGCCGCTTCCCAAGTCCACCTGGCGACATCCCCGCGCATGGCAGTGCCGACTCTCACTACAGCGATCCTAGCGACACCTTTGTGCTGACTGCCGTCGCCTCCGCTGTGTCCGCCAACCGCTTTGCCCCCATCTGCAGGTGCTCGCTGCTGCTCGTGACGGCTGTGGAAGGAGTCAGCACCGACTGCCGCGCACTGCAGCGCTACGTGGACGAGAGCGGCGATGTGCAAACGTCCCTGAGCTACGCAGCGGCATTCGGTAATCTGCTGTCGCCCACTGTCCGCACCTGGCGTGACGCGTACCGGCGTTTGCTCAACGACCAGGGGCTCTCCATGTGGCGCAGTCATCACGATCTGCAGATCGTGAAGCTTGTCAAGGCACGTGAGGCGGTGGACACGCACGGGGGTAGCAGCGCGACCTGCGCGAGCAGCAGGCCGCACGGCGGCGCGGCGGACGTGCCCAACGTCGTCACTGGCGTCAGTGGTGACCCTTCCTCGGGCATTCTCGGCGTACGCACCACGCATGGCGGTAGTGTTAGCGAAACCGCCTCTGGCGCCCCACTAGGGAGTCCAGCAGCGACTTTCTCGGGCGCTGGTGGGCCTCGACCAACAGGCTTCCCTAGCGGATCGACGGCCTTTGGAGGCGACCTCGGTGCGACGCCTGGTGCCGCCTCCGCAGCAGCGATGATGTCGACGCAAACAGCGATGATGATGGAGCGCACGCTGAACCGATTAGCGCAGACCACTGTAGCCACAACCACTGACCGCGACCGCTCGTTGCGCGAGGTGGCAGCGACTGCTGGTGGGGTCAGTCCGGGAGCCAACGAGGCCGTCCACCGAACGGTGGAGCTGAGGTGCAACTGCGGTCAGGCGATGCACGCGACGGCGCCGAGCAAGAGCTCCATTTCGTCTATGACCTCGACGAATGTGACCCGCAAGCAACTCATTCCGTGCGGAAACCCAGAGTGCCGGCAGTGGCAGTCACCAATGTGCATTGTATGTGGTGAGCGCATGGAGCACCGCGCGACGGAGCTGCCGCCAGAGCGCTTCTTCGCATGGTGCAGCGTGTGTCTGCATGGCGGTCACTGGTGCCATCTGCGGGAGTGGTTCAGCAAACACACAAAGTGCCCGGTCGAGAACTGCCCCTGCCACTGCTGCGACAATGTTCACCTCTCGTAGCTTAGGCTGCTGCTGGTCTTCTTGCCTGCCTCTTTTGCTTCTCTCGTTCTGTTGTCGTCTCTCCCCTCTCCCCGCCCCTGTCTGTGAGAGGGCGTGTGAACGTATGCGTATGTGTGTGTGTGTGTGTGTCGAACTGTTCTTGTGGCCTCCCCCTTCCTCAACTCACCTTGACGACTCTCCGCTTAACTCTCGAAGAGAAGGATGGACGCTTCATGTCAGCCGGTGCACCAGCAGCGTCGCACAGCAGAGCAAGCGGGGCAAGAAGCGGTGATGGGGAGGACGGGCTGCTGCGGTACCATCTGTAATGGGCCCCACGGTTTCTCCCCACCCTCTTCGTCTTCCACCTTCCAGATGCATGCTTCTCGCGTGTCTCCGACGCGCGCAGTAGACAGATGCAGATGCACCACGACACGTAGGTACGTAATGGACTGCAGCGCTTGCACACAAGCACGGTACCAGCACCTGACGTCCCTCTTCTTCTCTTCCGTGTTTCATACTTTTTCTCCTTCCCCGCCACCATTCCTTCCTCCCTCCCTCCGATACCTGTCGTTTGTGCACGTGCGTGGGCGTGCACCTTTGCGTTCGCCATTGCACCACATTGCTTCACCTCTCTGACACACCATCTGCTCACTTGTATCGATCGTCTCTGCCCGCGCTCGCACCCGTCTCACCTTCTGAATTGCTGTGTGATGCACCTGCAGCATACGCGCTTCAATTTTCACACTCACTGGAGGAGGAGGAGGAGGAGGAGGAGAGAGAGAGAGAGACGAGGAGACTCGATCGCAAGCTAACCCCCCTCCCCCAAGCACACGCAGACGGCAGATATCGTACCGCATCTGTGATTGGCGGCAAGTGAGCAGCCTCGCCCCTCTCATCCAGAAGCCGCCCAGCTGCATTGCTGCTTTCGCTTCTTCGTCTAGCGCTTTCTCGTTTTGCGTTTTCTCGCACCCTGTGCGATCACTTCCACCGCTGCCTTCCTTTTCTCTCCCCCCACTTACCCCATGAAGCACTTCGCATGTCAGCCGGACACCCACAATGCGTTCGGGTCGTTGACAAACGGTGTGCTGACGTACTTCACGTTGGACTGCACGCGCTACAGACGCGTGGCAGCGAGTAGCATTGACAGTGCGGCAGAACTTCACACCCCTGCCAAGAAGGGAGACGCAGCCGTAGGAGGCAAGGCGCCTCTGCAGTGGACCAGTCAGCAGCTCTTCACGGCTCCTTCCTCTTTCGCCAGCCACGGCGCAGGTCACGGTGCCGTTCAGCAGGATGTGGACTTCACGACTGAAACGCGCGTGCGCATCCAACGCACCCTGATCTTGCCAAGCCCCTTTCAAGCAACTCAATGCTTCTTCAGCATGGCAAATCGGACTCTCTTTGGCACCGACATGGCGTTCATCGGTGCCGCCAACGGCGTATTGACCCTCGCCGTGCTTCAGGAGGACCTGCTGCTGTACGTGAGAGGAAAGGACCCACAGAGTCTTCATGAGCAGCTGCAGCGTGAGCAAGCCGCGTCGTCCTCTACCCCGAACAAGCGTTCCGGTTTGTTAGCATCGACCGCTACCTCCGACAACGGCGTGGTCGTCCGTCGGCCTCCCTCCCTCTCAGCCATCTCCATGACCCTACCATCCCCATCACAGAGTGGAGGTGGAAGCAGCGACCCTCCCTCTTCCTCTTCCTTCATTGGCGGTGCCGCTGCGGCAACGATGGCCAGGAGGCCGTCCTCGTTGTATCATGGGATGGATCCATCCTTCGACGTGGACCGTGGGCCGTCTCGCATAGACGCTCCTTCGACCATTAGCTGGATGCGCAACAAGCCACTTGTACTGGTTGGCTATACCTCGGGTCGGGTGGAATGGTACGAGGTATCCATCTCTGCCGCACGCCGGGAGGAGCTGCAGGTCCCGGTGAAGGAGATCGCATACAGCGCGTCGGTGAAGCCTGGTGCCTTTGCCTATCAGGCCCCGAACCGTGATTCCCACAGCAGCCGCGTTGCCCGCGTCGCTGTGGGAGGTCAGATGGCTGGCTTACGGATTGAGCTGGTCGCCTCATGCGTTCTAATGGAGGCTGGCGCCCTTGTGTCCAGCGACTACTTCGCTGTCAACAGCATGGTCGTCGTCGGAAGCGAGCGCGGTACCCTCTTTCTGTTCGACACCGACCACCTGGAGGCGCCGCTGTGCGAGGTGCGACTGAGCACGCCGAGCATGACGTTCCTCTACTGCCACCCTTTCTTGCCCATTGTGGGTGTGCTGTCGCAATCCGTCTGGTCCAGAGCGGAGGAGCTGCCGCCAAGGTCGACAGCAGCGTCTGCGCGGAGGCGACGAGGCAACAGCCCGGCCTTGCGCTTCGCTGACAGCCACAGCAGCGACGTGGCGAGGCCATTAGTAGGCCCGGTGAACGGCGGTATCGGCAGTTATGTAGGAGGTCCGCAGCGTGGAGTCACCAGTGGCAAGCGCTGCCCGGCGACCTTCCCACTCGTACCGCTGCAAGGTTCACGATGTGACCCGGACAGTAGCCCGCAGCAGCTTTCCTCCCCATCCGGAGCCACGCCGTCGGCAGTAGTCCAGGGGACTCCGAAAGCGGACCGGCACGTGGGGTGGCATGACGAGAGTCCTGCGGCGCTGATGAGCGGGGGAGACGTCACTGGGGCCTTCTCGAGTAGCAGCTGCGCAGCTTCACCGTTTGGGCTCTACGGCAGCTGTGGTACCGTTCCAGAGGTCGGCACTCCTTCAGCGCTGCACTCTGGCTGCGTGCTGACGTTTGTTGAGTACCGCAAGGACTCCCCGCCGCGGCCGCTGTCGCGCGCTGGGACTGGGACTCCATCCCCACCGCCGTCGCATCGGCTGATACAGGTCTTGCAGCACCGAATGGAGGGTGAGGCGGCGCGATACGGCACTTACTATACTTTCTCGTGGAAGTTCAGCTTTGATTTGGAGCTCGCCATCAGCAACCTTGAGGAAGGCGCGCTGCGCATCGTCCGCGCGGCTCGCATTATGGATAAGGATCCAGGCGCTGACGTCGGTGGCCTAGCTGACAAGGAGGACCGAGAGGGTACCGCAGCGGATGGTGAGCAAGGTGTGTCGGCACCAGGCGCCAACACCGCCCATCCGACTGCGTATCAGGTGCTGCAAAACTACAACGTTCGGCTGCCGTTGCACTCTCTTGTGAATGTCGAGTACGTGTCAGCGGCTACGTCGTCGCTCTGTGCGCCAGACAACGCAGCCGCTGACACAGACACGGAACTAGCTGCCTGGAGCAACGGCACGAGTGGCACCCCAGCAGAGCAGTCACTCTTTCGGCGAGATGCTGAGCAGTGTCAGCGGCAGGCAGCGCTGCTTGGCGCCGCCGTCGACCCAAGGTTTCGCCTCGGCTTCTCTTCAGTCTCCCCATCGCAGGTAAGCCCCGCTGCGGGGGTGTTGTGCTGCCCCGTGAATCCCCTCTGGGCTGGTCTGACTGTGGTGTCGATGCCGCGTGGCGGTCGACGACACGAGCGTTGCCACAGCGGCGATGCTGATCGCTACGTCGACCAGCTGGATCTGTTTAGCACTCTCAGAGGCTGCAGTGACGCCTTTGACGCCTTGTACTTCCCCGTAGTCACGAGAGGCGGCGATGGTACAGCAGGTGTGATTGGAGGTGGGAGGGCAGGTGGCAGTGATGCCGACCGCGGCGTCCTGCTACTGAAGGAGAACGTGTTAGCGGCATCGATGCTGCAGCCGTTCTGTGGGAATACCGGCGCGTCTGACAGCATGCGTCATCATCGTCGATGCACCGTAGAGACTGGTAGCTGTGGCGGCACTCATGGCAGCGGCGCCGATGCAACGTCAAGCCGCTGGCCTTCCTCGCCAACCATAACCTCCGTCTTTACGCCGCAGCCGCATCCGCAGCGCCGGCGAGAGCAGCCACGGCGCCGCCACAACCCAGGGGCGCCCAACATCCCAGTCCCCAGCTACGCTACGAAGGGCACCAAGAATGAAATTGCGAGTGCGGTGCTGATCGCGGCTGATCAACGTGCTGACCTCCACGACGCGCTTCGAATAGGACCCGGCAATGTGTCATTTGTTGTCGTAATGAACGCTGCGGGAGAGGTGGCGTCGGTGCCGGTCGAGGTACGGGCTGTGTCCGCGTGGCACGAGGCCGGCAGCGTGTTCGTCGGTCTCGGTCCCACGCTGTACGCAGCCGACTTTGTCTCCATTCAGGGGATCGAACAACTCATGCGACGGCGCTACGCCGCCGGCTTTGGTCTCTCGTCACTGGCGAACATCACCGCGGTGAAGGAGGTAGGGGGCTTTGGTAGCGAGGATGTCGGCATGCTGCTGTCGTACGTGGCCATACTGGAAGCAGTCCCGCTTGTGGCTTTGTCCGGGCCTGTGCCATCGCTGATGGCGCTGCTGAATAGCTCTCCCGTTGCTGGGCACGGCGCCGTACAGAGGGAGGCAGCAGCGAGGCTGCAGGCACGTTTGGGACCTGCGTGGCGACTGATGATGAAGGTGTGCGTGTGCCACGGGGATCTGTGCTGCTTTTTGGTGCTGCAGTTGCTGAGGTGGTTGCCGTCATCGCTGGAGGAGGAAGCGGGGCAGCTGTGGCGAAGTATAGTGCAGCTGCCGCACCTTTCGGCCGCGACACCCATGCTTGGGGAGAGCAGCACCAACGTGGACGTTGAACGCGCCGTCGCGGTAGAAGTGACGCACGGGCACTACCTCGAGGCAGCGGAGCTGCTGCTTCGGTTCAGCAGCCGCTCACCGAGCTACGGTATCGTGGCTAACCTTCTTCGACACCCCGAGGAGGCGCAGTCCATGGTGTGTAACAGTGACCCCCGTGTGTGTGCGTCGTTTCGCGCCTCCCTCACCCCGTGGCTTCTCGTCGTTTTCCACTGCCTGTGCGGCTCCTGCGATGGAGCGCCGCGCTACCAGTTGCACGACGCGGCGGCAGCAGAGGAGGGGAAACACGATCGTTCGACTTCCGTACAGTCGGTGTTGCCCTTGCATCTCTACCGGCATTCGGCTTTGCCCTTCTGGGACCGCGTCGCCCTGGCAGTTGTGATGGAGGCGGGTACGACGGCTGCCTTCAGCCACGTCATGCAGGACATCCTCCTGCCAGAATGCAACCCAATTCAGGCGTTGCTGCTTCAGCGCGGCATCCACCACCACGCCTATGCCGCCATGCAGGAAATCGTCGACTACACCGGCGACTTCCAGCTCGGCGCCTGTCTGTTCGCTCGTGTCGGCGTGCTCACCACGGCGGCGGCGCTCGCCTTTCCCTTCTTGCTGGACGCCGAGGTAAGCGCCGCGGCTGCGACCGGGCGGATGGTGGCTACCTCGTCAGCTGCGCACACCCTGTCTTTGGGGCTGGCGGGCAGCTCTGCGCTCTCCGCTGTTTCTCCCGACTACCCACTGTACAGCTACGGCGCGGGCGGTGACTTTGGTGGTTACAGTGACGGCGACGAAGGCCAAGGACGCGACAGCGTGTACGGCAGCTCGCCGTTCTCGTACCTGCGATCTGGCCGCCGGAGGCGCAGCTTGAGTCAAGTGCCTTCTCCGTCATCTAGTAACGAACAGGGCTCCATGGAGGATGGCGTAGCGCACACGGCACGACTCGTGCGCAAGAGCGCGTTGCCACCGCCAGCACAGACACCAGGGGAGGTGAAGTGCGACGGTAGGTTGCATCACTCAGCTAACGCCAAGTGCTTCAGTACTTGCCTTTCTCCTGGGCATGCCCTGCGCTGTGCTGTCTCACCGAATGATGCAGTCGTGGGTGGCGGTTGTGGGCGCGGTAAAGGTCTCGGCAACGCCCAAGAAGACAACAGCGACGACGCAGACGCGGATGTGCCGTGGGTGTGGTGGGCCGCGGCGTACCGTTCTTTCCTCGACGACGAGCAGGCCTTCGTGCGCCGCACCACGTTTGACGTGGAGTGTGGACAACTGCGCAGTCGCGCGTTCCTGGCTCGAGACGCCACTGCCGCCACTATGGAGGCCCGCCATAGAGCCGCCACTCCTCCTTCCTCTGCTGCTGCCCTCGCCTCGGTGGCTGGAGTTGCCCATGGTGGCCGTTACAGGTGCGGGTATCACCCGTTTCACCGTACTGCGCCGCGAGATGCGGAGGTGGTGGGATGGCGCCACTCCTCTCCCTCCCCAGAAAATCTCGTGTCGATGTCAGTTGCACACTGTGTGGGTCGTCATGTGGCTGGGGCTAGCGGCGACACCTCGAGTGGCGGTGGTAGTGCTGGTGGTGACCGGGGCCTTCCAACCGCAGCCTCCTCATCTTCTCCGCCTGCAAGGATGTCCTTCGCAGGCCCCTTCGGCGATGGCTCTGCATACGTTACCGCTGTTACACCGCCGTACGCATCCGCCTTCATAAGACCGCCAGAGCCGAAGCTCTGCGTGTGTGGGGCGCAGCACGTTGGAACGCAGCTTATCCGGTCACTGCTGAGCATCTGCAGCATGACGGCGACGCGGTGCACCGTGTGCCTCGAGACCGTGCAACCATGTGCCAAGGACGTTGCCACTGCCTTTGCCTGGTGCACGTCATGCGGTCACGGCGGTCATGCGTACCACCTGCAGAACTGGTTCCGCACACACCGGCGCTGCCCTGTGAACGGGTGTGACTGCCATTGCGATGAGGACTCGAGCTTGTACTGATTCCCCGCTCCCCCGCTCCCCCGCGAGCACACAGTGTGGCAGGAGGAACGCACGTATGCGAAACACGCAGCCGCAGTGGCCATGCGAGAGAAGGGAGGAGGGGGGGGGGGAGTGCGCGGACTGGGTACCTCTCGGCGTCTGCGATTTGTGAGCGTCATCGTCACCCCCCCCCCCCCCCCTGTGTGGAAAGTCCTGCAGAGCCCCCCACTCACACACACACACACCAAAAAGCAAAAACAAAACGGGAAGGAGGAAGGGCGAGGAGAAGGAGCCGACAGGCAAGCGATGGGTACAGATCCATGGTGGGCGACGTCAGCAGTGTGCTGCTTGGCGACCGACAAGGCGTCCCCCCTCTCTCTCTCTTTTGTTCTTCCTCTTTCCTCCTCCGCATTCTTATCATACGCAACACCCCCAACAGCCCTCACCAGGCGGCCCAGTCACCCGGCCCCTCTCCCCCTCTGCTCTCGTTCCTGAAGCTGCGCTCTTTCACGCCCATTCCTCTCCGCTATTCTCCTCTCCTCTTCTCTCTTCCTCGCACGCTTCCCTGACTAAGCGCGTCTCAGCGCCTGTACATATCCACGGCAGACGCAGGGTGAGGGGGGGGGCCTTGGCGCATACACACGTATCGGTGGAGTCGCGCCATTGTCAGCGCCAAACTTACCTACACCCCCCTCGCTCTCTATTATCGCCCTTTTCTTGTCTCTCTTTATCTCGTTCTCCTTGTCGCAGACCCGTGCGAGCTGCATGCACCGCGGCGGCTCGCTGTGTCGACTTCTGTCTTTCGCCCCCTCCCCTTCTCCATTTCCTTCCGCACACTCCGCCCTCTCTGTACAGAATCATGCGCTGTGTTACCGCCTCTTGGGACGCCGCTGCGCGGTGTCGTCTGTCGCCTTCTCCGTCTCCACCACCCGAAAGGCATCAACTGCGACACGCAGACCTGCTGTGCCACAGAGGTCGCACGGCCCCTCGCAGACGCTGCTAGCGTCTGACGAGCTTCTTGATAGCACCAGTAAGCTCTCGGCAGTCAGTTGCCCTTGCGTGCTATGGGCAGCGATGCAGGAGCTGCCGCGACTTGCTCCTGGTGCAGCGGCGGTGCTGGCGCGGCGCACGCGCGAGAGCGTTCTTCGGCAGGACCAATGCGCCACCGATCTTCTCTACTTCATGGGTACCGAGTGGCGCGCGAGGCAGCGCCGCTTCTCGGCAAACGGCGCGCCGTCTCCAATATCGTCGCCGCAGTCCCCAAAGAGAGACAGCAGGCACGACGGCTTGGGCTCCGTGGCGGGGCCTCCGCCGCGCTGTGATCACTTTGACGGGCGCCGCATTGCTCCCTCGATGTCCTGGTCAGACCTTGACATGCGCTTAGCCACGCCCTCCACATCACGCCTACCTCGCGAGTTTCAGACATTTTCACGCGAGGGCGACTCTACGAACAGCTGGCATGCATCGGTAGGCGAGCACATCGATGGCGAGGTTAACCACTACCGCAGCGCTACACCATCCTTGTTCCGTCAGCAGCAGGAGCTATTTGATCTGCGTCGTCGCATTGCATACTTACTCGCCAGCGAAGGCACCAGCGCAGGGGACTTAGCGGAACAAGGGGTGCCACCGCTACGTAGCGCTGGCTGTCGTGCAGCCCTAGCTCTGTCGCTGACGCGCAGAATCTTCAAGGCGTGCGCTGCTAGTGCTTGCTTCGCAGGGGCAGCGAGCAGCGCGGAGGAGATCGTCACGGCGGTAACCCACGATGATGTGCGATGCCGATCGAGGTTTGCGAGGGGTTATTGTGTACAGCGTGGCGGCGCAGACTCCGCGTCAAGTGCCACCGACGAGCTCTCGCTTTCCCTCCTGCGACTTCTGCAGCCTGATGAGCAAATCCGCTGTCCTTACATGTACCGCAGCGTAGCGCAGCCCGTGGAGCTTACGCCAGCGGAGGCGTACTCACTGCTCACGTGGTGTGCCGATCAGGTGCGCGCGTACGCGAGTGTAGTAGCCGCGGCCGCTAACCGAAAGGACCACTCCAACGTCCGCAGTGCCGTCTTTGATTCTGGCGTGACGGCTGCATTAACACCGCGCCGTGCCGATGCGACTGATCAAGGAGCGCCAGTGTGCAACGTCTCGTCTGCGGCGGTGTTCAGCAGCAACGGCAAACAGGATGGAGGCGGAGGAAAAGAAAAGGGGAAGGGTTGTCAGAGGGCAACGTTACGCAAGACGGCCAGCAGAGGGCTGCCGCGCTGCTCGGCCTCTGCCACTCACCCACCATCGACGCTTTCGATGGCGAGGCACCTACCACGCGATAGGATCAGCAGAGCCGCAGATGGAAACGACAGCACTTCGCCTTCGTCTCTTGGTTACCTAGAGAGCGAGCTGGCGGCAGAGGTGGTGTCTAGTGCTACGGCGCTTATGGAGCTCGCTGCCGCGTTTGCTTGCATGGCGGCCGAGTCAGCTTTGCCCATGGCGGACATATTTGCAAGTCATTCTCATGAGGAGGTTGTCCAGCAGGCGCCCTTGCCAACAACCGCGAAGCACCACGGCGCAGACGACTTCTGTGATGGGGACGGCGCTGTCTCAGGTGGCGAGGCGCTGGTGGGTCGTGTCATGGGCGACGTGGTCTTGGCCGTCTGCGATACGCTTCACACAGTGCGCGTTTCTGGGCTTCTGGGGGCGTACGTGGAAAGCCACATTGGAGGCGTCAACACCCACTCTGGCCATGATACAAGCTCAGGCCATGTGGGGCAAGCGCTAGACCATAAAGCCACACAAGACCAGCAGATGCGGCAGCTTCGTAGCCTCCATCACCGTCTGTCCTTCTCACAGCCTGTTCTCCAGTCGGTGCTCTGCTGTGAACGCGAGTCCTGGTCACAGGCGGTGCGGCTGACAGAGCGCATGACAGCTTGGAATGCCATCCTCGGTGAGTCGCTGGGCATGGTCACGCTTGTCGTCACCTCCTCGTCGATGCCCTCCCAACTGGAGGCTCCGTTTCCCTCCCCTTCGGTGGCGATGGGTTCTGACTGCGCAACTTCATGGGGTGCGGCTTTTCCGGCACAAGCGGCGAGCCTGCGCAGCTTGAGCACCGACACTCTCCACATGCTTCTCTACGTCTTAGCGCAGCACGGGCGCCTTGCGGAGGTGCTGCGCCTGTGCGAGGTTGTTTGTGGTGTGCGCGCCTTTCACCTTTTTCGCGACTCTTCGTCCACCGACGAGCACGATGGTGCAGACAACATCCTCGTATTGATGGCGCACCTGGCAGCCGCAAACGCGGAGCCGGACGCTGCGGCAGCGGCGCTTCAGCAGGCGAGCTCTTCGCCGGCTGTCGACGAGAGCCCATCTGCCGCTATCGACCCCGCCTCCTCCGCCTCGATTGGGAATTGTGACTCGAAGACGCCGCTGAGCGTTGTCGTACCGGATCGGATGCGCTCCATTGAGCGTGTCGTACGCGCTGGAGTAGTGCCGCAGCGGGTACTGAGCGTGACAGAGTATGCTGTGTTGCTGCGCCGCGTGATAGTTGACCACATCCGCGCTGACTCAGCGTTCCATGCCGCTGCTGCTGTCACAACAATGCACAGCGCCAGCGCTGGCAACGATGTCGTATGGTGGTTGTCTCCTTCACAGGTCTGGCGCTTCAGCGCAGGCCTGGCGCATCACGTGCGCAGCGTGCTGTGCCTGATCAGCTTTCAGGTGAATGCGCACCACGGGCGGACAGATATGCTGAGCCTAGAGGATCTCTACGTGGTGCTCACTCTCTCCCGGCAGCTCGTGCGCAGGCACGATGTCGAGCTGCTTCAGCTGCGAGACAGACAGATGAAGCCAGTGGACAACAATGACGGCGGTGAGGGAGATACAGGCGGCGATCTGTCGGCTTACCGGCGCAGGCAGTTGGCGGGCTGGGGCGTTGTGTTGGATAGCCCTCCATCAACTCCGCTCAAACTTCCGTCATCCTTGTGTGAATTGCCGTCGCTGTTGCCACCGCTGCTCACCATCCCAGGCTCCAGTGCTGAGACGTGCACGGCGAGTGGTGGCTGGTCAAGCGTGGAGGCTCATGCGCCGGGTAAGGCACCGTGGCAATGCGATCAAGCGATACTCCTACATTTGTTGCCGGCACGGCGGCGCGCAGGGAGTCCTGCCAGTACGCAGTACATCCAGCAGCTGTGCGCCACTTGCCACTCTGCTCTTCGCCGCGTGCGGCCGCTATCTTCCTCAGTGTACACTGAGAACGGCTTTGCCGCGCAGCAGGTCACAGCGACAGCGCAACTGTCGCCTCGAGTGGAGAGGGTCAACCATAGCATGGTGTCCAGCACGGTCGCCGTCAGTGCCGTGCTCTTGTCTCTTGTGTCACAGGGGACGCTCTCGATGCTGCGGGCCGCTCGCTACACACGCAACATTGCGCTCTTCTGGGACTCCGCGCTCAGCGTGTTGGCCATGCAGCAGCTGCACGGGCAGGACATTGGCGCGCGTTCTGCTGACGCCCTCCACGGAGGCGGCGGGCTCTCTGAACGCAGTGCGCCCACTTCATCAGCCACCAGAAGAGTTGGAGGCCTGGTGCTGCAGGAGGAGGCCGATTGCGTGCGGGAGGAGGTGGCGTACGCTCTCGCCCTCCAGGCGGAAGCTTCGGTGGGGGACAGTCTCGTCGCCACCCGCCGACTCATCGCGCCGCTGCTTGCACTGGCCCCGTACCTCTCCGCGTACACTGTTGCCTCGCTCGTGCAGCGGCCATTCCGTCGCATCTTTACCTGGCAGCAATGCCTGGCGCTCCTGCCATACACCCCCTTAGGTTCGCGAAGCCAGTTGTGGTTGGTTCAGCGCATCGCCCAGGACAGCGAGGGGCGGCGTCATGTCTTTCCAGGCGCTGTCACTGTACCGGCGGGCGGTCTGCCCCCTGCGCCCGCGCCACACACGTCTTTGACACTTTTCACCTTATTATCCATCACGGCAGTTCAGACAGCAATGAAGATGGTGACCGTTCGGGCAGCACCTCGGCGACATCAGCAGCACCGCCAGCCCAGCCCAGGAAAAGTAGGCACGAGCACGACACCAGGCGATACCAAGACGGCTCTTCTGCGCAGCTCTGCAGCTCCTTCGTCTGAGGAAGAGGCGTCAGCGTCAATGTGTGCCGAGGCAGCGGCACAAGCAGATTACGTTCTTCTCGCTCTGCTTCTCGAGTGCCACTGGGGCCGTGCATTGCAGGCATTTGCGAAGGCGCCGTCTCGCGTGCAGGTGGGCGGTGCACCGCATGTGGTACGTCTTCTGGTAGAGGCGGATGTGTGGCGCGACTTGAGTGATGCGCAGCGGCGACCGCTCGTGCGCCTAGCCGTGCAGAGTTCTGCATATTCTCGTGGGGGCGCGTCGGGTCTTCTGGAGGAGGTGCTGCAGACGACGCTTGAGCATGGGCTGTGGCACACAGGTCTTTACTTTCACCAGAGCTTCGCGGCGGAGGAGCCAGAGCTGGTGCGACAGTGCCGGTGCGCCCAGCGCTACGCTTTCCATCTGTGTTGTGGCCTGCTAGGGCGGACGTCGATGACCAAGATGGCTGCTCAGATGGCGAAGGCAGCGCGGTGCAGCCAGTGGGCTGCGGCAGCTGCGTGCTTCCTGCGTTACGCAACACAGCAGCGAGGCGGCACTACAGTCGCTGACACCTCACTGACTTCAGCGCTCTCCCCAGATGGCTCGCCTGGACATGCAGAGTTGGGTGAAACTTCTGCCCTCACTGCGACTCCCGCTCGTGCGGCTGGCGAGGAGACGGCTCCACCATGCCTCACCTGCAAAATGGCAGTACCTCCCACCACTGCCGACGAGCTCGAGTCGCTCGCTGCGCTCCTCGATGCAGCCGCATCGTCGCCACCGTTCACCCTGATCTTCAGCGACGAAAGTGCTTTGATTCCGCCCGAGTTGGCGCACTTGGTGCAGACGGCACGGTACGCCATGCTGCACACCGATGCACTGTGGACACATGCGCTTCGATGGCTCCCCACGACAGCACTGCCACTGCCCTTCAGTCACGAGCAAGTGTGGCGCAACTTGTGTGCAAACAACATGGCAAAGCTTCGGGCGTTGTTGCCGCCACCGAAGCAACATGAGGTCCGTGTTGAGAGGGGTGTATTAGCACAACTGGCTACGGCAACGCAGACCAAAGACGGCCCCGTGGCGCTGGTGGTGTCCACCACGGAGGCAACACTGTCGCTCGTCGAGGCCGCGCGCCGCTCTCACCGCCCGCAGCACGCCAATGACACTGCAAAGAAGCAGCAGATTGCCGTGGCAAATGCGCTGCAGGTGCTGCGCCGCGCCGGCGCCTGGGAGCAGGCCACGTTGCTCTACGACAAGGCAGTCGAGTTGCACTGCATGCCGTACGCCTCCTCATCGACTGTCCTCGACGCAACTCTGCAGGGAGGTGCTCCGTGGCAGGTGACGCTCATGTACTTCTTCCGCATGTCGCAGCGGCAGCGTCCCGACGTGAATGCGGCGGCGGTGGCATTGCAGGCCTGCATGGAAGGCGGGCAGTGGGAAACGGCGTTTCGTGTGCTGCAACAGAGCGCTTTGACGCAGGCAGCCCCGGCCCCTCGACTGGTGAGTTTGGCCGTGAGTACAGCGCTGCAGTGTGGTGTCTGGAGTCGCGCCTTGGCGGCAGCTCACCGATACCGGCGCACCCACAACTCACAACTTGCACACACGGTACTGCTCACATACGTGCGCACCCAGCACTGGAACGACGCTGCTGAGTACTTCTACGATTGCATTCGCCGTGGATTGCGCCCGCTGGACGCGTCATTGGAACTGGCCATCATCGCGAGCGAGGCCGCCAGCGATGAGTACCGCAAGACGGCGCTCATGGTGGGGGCGATCGCGTCCGCGCTGGAGGACCTCTACCGCATGAGCGGCACCGTATTGGAGCATATCATATTCGTACGGCGACACGCACGAAGCGGCGCCGCCCAGTGTCAGGCAGCGCCGGGCTCGTCGTGCAGCGCGTCGGAGTGGGTTCTCGACGACGCTACAGACATCAATGACGACAGCGACTTTCTTCTTTCATAGCGTGCAGCCGGTTTGTCGAGGGACGAGGCCCAAATGTGTTGGCCAAGGCTACAACGGTCCTGCCGTCGGAGCGTAGCTTTTCCTTTCCCCACATTGCTTCCTCTCTTCCTCTTCAGCCACGCTGAGGGTCGGCGATCAGCGGTGGTGAGCGAAGGGAAGAGCTAGACGCTCTCCGTCATGTACTCGGGTGCTTCTATTTTCCCTGCTACCCACGCACTTGTGTATATGCATGCACTTGTGCGCGCGTTTGCGTCTCAACGAGACTTCCTAGCGCGGCGTCGACGTCTCACTGTTGAAATGTTCTATGCACCTCGTGTGCGCACCGCACTCCCATGCAGGTATGCATCCATCTCCGATGTCATGGGTGCGACACAGACACTAACACGCACAGGCGCACCCACATCCTCTCTCACGCCTAGTGACCTTCAGCAGTTTTTTCATGTTTATCTTGCCCCCTTGCCCCCACCCGCCCTGCATGCGTGCGTGGTACATGGATCCCTCTCTTCTCTTCTTTGTGGACGGGTGTGCGTTGAGGACACGAGCAGACGATGGCCTCCTAGAGACACCGATAAGCACGGTGACCTCAACAAGCCAACTGACTGACAGGCAACAGTCCGACATCAATGCAAGACCGACGCGCTATTATTGTGATCTGCGGCTTCACTTGCGTGTGTGTGCGTGTGTGCTGATGGCGCTTGCGGAAAGGCCTTTAGCGGGCATGAAGTATGCGCACCCACCACGCCCCTGCGTTTTTTCCCTCTTCCCCAACTTTTTGTTTTGTTTTCTGCGACGGCCATCATTTTAACCTTCTCGTTCCCATTTGCCCTTTCCGCCTCCCCTTTCTCTTGCACAGCGTCACACTGCCCCCCTGCACCCTTCTGCTCACTCCCTGCACACATTGGGTGAGCATAAAAGACTGGGAGAGAGAGAGTAGCGCACAACAGTGGGATAGGTAAGTCCAAGGAGTCCCCGGTGTACCCTCCTCCTTCCCCTCTGCCCCCTCCCTCCCCCAAGCACACCCAGGATGCGGACCTTTGTCTTCATCAGCGGCATCCCAGACTTCCTGCTGGAGCCAATCGTCAAAGGTGATAAGAGCAGCAATGGCGTCGCCACCACTAAGTCCGCTGCGGTGACCTCGAAGTTCGACCTTCGCTATGAGCGCCTGCGCCGCCTGCTAGTGGAGCACTCGTCTGGAGTGATGCTTGTCATGCATCTCGAGTCGAAGGGATACGCACTGGCACTGTACGCTTCCGAGAGGGAGGCATTGGCCGCATGTAAGGCGGATATTACCCCTGAACAGCCGGGGCGCAAGTACCCGCCGCTGCGCCTGCGCATCATAGAAAAGGAGAAGCCATGCCCACCGGAGCCCGTCTACAACCCGTACCTGATAGTGGAAGGCGAGGAGGTGCGCAAGGAAGAGCTCGCCGATACCCGTGGCCTGGAGCTTGTGTATCGCGGCCGCGCGGTGGCCAAGTGGTGTGCGCGAACGCTGGCAGGCGAGGATTGTTACTTCGGGGTTTCATGCTTGAAGTTGCACAAGAACGCGACGCAGAGGACGGTTCGCAAGCGACCACGCGTCGAGGACGTCGACGTCAGCGCTCATCTGACAAGCGAGCAGCAGGCAACCGTGCGGCATCTGCTCTCCTCCGTGGAGGCCTCGAGGGCAGCCTTAACACCGGTTCCCATGATCATGAAAAACTGCACGTACGTGCCAGTATCGGCGGAGGAGATGGAGATGCTGAACCGACTCGCGTGCGAAGCGCCGTCTTGCACTTCTTTGCCAGCGTTTGAGTCACTGGAGGCTCATCCCACCTACCAGACCCTTCTTCAGCGCATCGACGATGCCCTTCAGTCACAGCGGGCTGCTACTGTTGTCACCGCAGGTGGCGAATCAACGGCGTTCTTTCCGCGACTGGGCTGTCCTGGTGGGGCGCCGTGGGACTGGAGTGTCGAGTCCGAGGAAGGCCGGCGGCTTCTCCGTCAGCGGTGCCCACTCCCAGCGAACGGTGCACCCACGCCGCTGGAGCGCGATTTGTACACGCAGCGCCTGTGGTATCACATGAATCAGCTGAACAGGTGCCACAGCGCGCGTGACGTAGTGCGGATGTTGTGCGGCAGTCGCCGCGTGCGAGAGGCACTGCGTCGGTGTAGTGAGGCGATCAACGATGCTTCGGTGCCGTCGCCGTCGGGCACTCGTGCCGACGACAAGGCGCAAACAAACGTGTCGCCGTCGTCGTCCACCACGAAGGCTTCGGGGCTGACCATTTGTCTGCAGCCGTGGCTGTACCTCCCCACAGTGGGTTGTGAGGTGACAGCGTATCTTGAGCGCGGCGGGCGCCGGATTCGCGGCGTTGTGCAGCGCTACGGACAGGTGCGTCTCATGACCTCGGCCACGCTCTTGGCTTCGGCGTTTGCCGTGGTGGGAGACGCCGCCGACCCAGATGCATTACTCGCTCGGTACGCCGTCCTCGAGTCGGCGACCGACGCAGCCGCCGAGGAGGATCTTACCAGGGAGCTGCGGGTGTTCCAGCGTAGCTTTGCCAGCGCCGTGGGCGATGTTGCCCTCCATCTGCAGACACACTCCAACAGCGTCGGTGGTGACGGGGCCGCGTGGTGCGTGCATCTGGCCGTGGTGCTGACGCCCAACTCAGTTCCAACAGCAGGGCGGCTTCCATCCGTCGCACTGCTCTCCGCCAGCCCCTATCAGCGTGCCCTCGAGGAGTGCTCCATGTACTCGTCTTTGGCGCCGCCGAGCAGAGGGGCCGATCCGACCGCCTCGACGGAGACGCGGCCCACGAACGTGGACGTGGCGTGGAACACACAGCGGCACCCGTACATCCCGCTCTTCAGCCGCGATCTCTTGGAGAAGCTGCGCGCGGGCCCAGTGGGAAAAGGGTGAGTACGGCAGCGGTAAGGTGAGCTGCGGTGTAACAAAATGTATAAGGAGCAGGGCAGGGTGCGGCTGAGAGGAAGAGGGCTGCGCGTGTGTCTCTGTGCTTATGAACAGCTCTCCTCGCTCTTCGTCGCCCTGCCTCCTCACCCCCCCCCCCCCCCCCATGACCCTGCCCTATCGCATCGTCCCTCTGCACTGTTCTCTTGCGTCCCACCTCCCCAATGCTTGTGCAGGTGCCCACGCTCAACCTGACGAACGTAAAGCGGCTTCGCGTATCTCAGCTTACACACCCCACCCGGATGTATACGCACCCGTACATACGCTCACAGACTCTCACATGGATTAGCCCTGAACGAGAACTCCCCGCTCCTCCCGCTGTGGCGCGCATCCTGTTTGAGCTTCCTCCTCCGCTATTACCCATTGTCCTTTGCCATTCATCTCGTAACTCTCCTTCTGAGCAACAGTGCACCGCCAATACCCTCGTCTCCATAGGTGCTTCTCTGCCTCCCCGCTCCCCCCCCTCCACACGCATTCATACGTATATACACACGAAAAGCACCGCTGCCGGTGTGCCTCTGCGAGTAACGTATGCCTCCAAAGAAGACGAAGCGCTCAGCTGCAACCACAGCTGCATCGCCCGCGGTTGAGCAGATGCCCACAAAGCGTACCGCTGCTTCCCTAGTAAAGCCGCCGACTACCCTGTGCCCGCAACCGCAGTCTTCGGCGACATCAATCAAGAGGAGCTCCGCGGTTGGCAACGCAGACCTGGCACTCTCTTCCTCCTCTACTCCACAGCGGCAACGGAAGGAGTCACTACCTCAACCGCAGCTCCGCACACCTGAGGGAGAGCGCAGCCAGAGCACTCCCAAACAGGTGCGCGAGAGCTCGTTCGGCGCCTCGCCCCAGGCGATTCCACCAGCCCCCGCCACCAGCCCAGCACCGGCCTCCAGTAAGACTCCTCGACGATCCTCCTCATCTTCCCCAACCCAGCGGAGCCCAAGCGAGACGGTCTCAAGGTCGAAGGCGAACAGCGCCACAGCAGCGGCAACGGCGGCGACCACCCACGTATCTCCAGCGCATCTGTCTTCGCCGCCATCGCCCGCCTCGCATGAGAGGACAACCTCCTTGCAGCCACCGCAGTCTGCAAACTCCATGAAGAGAAGCGCTCGCGGTGCTCAGGGCCGCAGTATTTCTGTGGACACCACACCGACGTCTACGGTACCGGCCAAAGAAGCTCCAGCAGCTGCCGCCGCGGGCAGCGCGAACGTAGGCGCCATCGTTGGCGCTGCAGTTGCTGGAGCGGTGAAGTCCTCAAAGTCCCCACGAAGCCGCAGTGAGCGTCGCAGCCGTGCCCGCGCGGCTTTCTTGGCGACCACATTGGCGACCTCCTCGCCAGACGCGCGCTTCGTTGAGCGGTTCATTCGGGAGTCCAAAGTAATCGCGCCGGACGTGAGCGGCATCCGCTGCCTCGCAGTGCACCCCTCAGAGCAAGAACTCATCGCTGCTCGTGAGAACGGCTCGCTGGTGCGCTACACTGTGACGTTCTTTCAGGGCATCCCGCAGTTTGTGCAGCGCCGCCACACCGGCGGCCAGACCCACCGCACCATTTCGGGACTGGCGTACGTGACTGTCCCGACACCGCTGTCGTCGTCGTCCTCGGCGTCGAGTCCCGGAGCAGCGTCGGCGCCCCGCCATGTTCTCCTCGCCTCCATGATGTCTGGGCAGATTGTCATCTATGACGCAGAGCTGCTCGTTCCTGTTGCGCTGCATCAGCGCAGCGGTGGAGCCATCTGGGCTTTGCACGTGGTGAGTCCTGCATGCATCTACGCCGCCATGGCCGACGGGAGCTGGCAGCAGCTGCGCCTCACGTGTAAGCGAGATGGCGCCGCACCGCAGCTGGAGCTGGTGCGCGTCGTGCCCAGCATCAGCGGTGCCGACCGCGCCTTGTCTGTGACGACGTCTCTGTCGCTGCGCATGGCGGTCGGCTCCGACGACGCCGGCAATGTGCACGCGTGGCGCTTGCCTGTCTACGTATCGCCGCAGGGGTCCTCTGCCGGTGCTGGTGCCGTGGAGGAGGAGGAGGCTGCCGCTCCCAACCGTGCACGCGGTTTGGCCGAGCATGAGTCTATGTGGACTACAAGGCTGGCGAAGGGTATCGCACTCAGCTGTGCCGTAGTCGGTGGGGTGCAGCGCCCCTGTGTTGTCGTTGGGACGTCTATGGGCGACGTTGTGCTGCTCGATGCCGCGCACGGACACGTCTTTCAAACGTTCTCGCAGCACAAGGGACCAGTGTCGACGCTGGCGGTTAAGAACGACGCTGTTGTTTACGCGTCCGGCTGGCACGAGAGCCTTCGGTGCTACCGCTGCAACGAGAAGGGGGACTGGTACCCCGCCGAGGTGAAGCGGCGCACGCACTATCACGAGGCGAGCCAGCTGGCGCTGCTGCCGCGTCATCAGTTAATATTGTCTGCGTCGCGCGACGGCACGATCATGTACGCGCCGACAGGGCAGCTGTTCACGTCGCCGGCGATGTACGTGACGGTCACGACGCAGCAGTTCGCCTACGCAGCCGATCGCGAGCTTCTCTTGCAATCCCGCTTCGACACCATCGAGGCTTTCCACATGGACGGCGCTGCTCGTCACTGGGTGCCTTTCTTTGGTCACCGTCTTGATGGCCGCTTTCACCTCTCCGGCCTGTGGTGCGATCGCCAGCTGAACTACATCGTCTTCAGCACAGAGGAGCGCGTTGGGCTGTTGAAGGTGGTGTGGCGCGCACATGCAGCGATGTCTGTGTCGAGGCTGGAGGCAGTGCTGGAGCTGTCGGCGCGCAGCGGTGTTGTGGACGTCTGCTGGTCGGGTACCGCTGTTGCTGTGGGGTCGGCAGAAGAGATGAGTGCGGATGCAAGTCAAGAGGCCGCCACTGACACATCTGCCTTGTCGCCGGCGCCACAGCGACTCTACATCCTCTACGATAAGAGCGTCACCTTTGTTGCCCTCACTGACGGGTACCCGGTGGTGCACACCCCCGTGCAGGTGCGTGGAAGGCTTCTCCCTGGTGACTCGCTGGGTCTCTACCGGGTACTATGCCGTCCAGCAGCTGCCGCTCCTCTTGCGAGGAACCGCAGAAGCGGCTCGATAGTTGACGCAACAGAGGGCGAGGAGCTTGTCATCTATGGCCATCGTGGCAGCTGCCGCATGCGTCTTATGGCAGATGGCACCCCTGACGCGGACTCCCTGGTCGCCGATCTGGATGACGTGTACGAACTCGCTCAGGAGTTGCCGCTGCTGCAGGATGCCTCGAACGCGAAGGCCAAGGGCGGCAGTCACGGTGGCGCTGAGCGGGCGCTGAAGAGGGCGAAGGCGGAGGCGCTAGCCTCGTCAGCGCTGGCAAAGGCAACCTCGTGCGAGGCTCTGGTTGGCTTGTCGGCAGTGCAGCAGCGGTACGTTGTTGGCCCGACGCTGCACTCGTCCTCGGCGGCCACCACACCACTGTCGGCGACGCTACCACATGATGTGCGCTGGATTGCCCGCATTGCAGCGTCTTCGTCAAACAACAGCACCACGGTCACTTCCTCAGCCGCTGCCTCCTCGTACAAGTACCTTGGCTACTTCAGCCGTGGTCTCCTTATTGCTACGGGTGACAGCTGGCACATGGTGCGCCGCATGAATGTGGAGGCTGCCTTCCTCGTAAAGGATGGCACAGAGGTATTGGTGCTGGAGCGCAACCTCGAAAAGACCCTTGAGGCTCTTCCCCTCTGCTGGAAGGTACGCCGCTTCGGCAACTAAAGGTGCGCGCCACCAGAGTACGCAGAGCTGGACAAGGCTGACGTGCACGTGTGGGCGCGCTTTTATAAGTGCATGTTTGATGTGTGTGCGATGTGGGCGAAGCCGATAATGACGATGCAGGGAGACGGGCGAGGTGTGTGCGTGCGTGCGTGTGTGGGGTGGGTGGGTGGGTGGGTGGTGGAGGGAGCCAGGTACCGTCAGCACTCCTCTCACGGCTTTCTTCTCTCCACGCACCACCGCTTCCTTCCTTCCTTCCTCGCGTAACACGGCCTTCTCACTGTGCTCTTAACTTCACTCTTTTCTTCAGCGAGTTCTCGCTAACTCGCACAACGACTAAAGCGGCAGAGGACGAACACTAGTGAGGATGACGATGATGGCGTCTGCGTGTGAGTGTGTGTGCCTCCCCCTTCCTCTCCCCCTGTAAGCGAGGGAAACGAACATGTACAGCGATATACACACATCGATGTGTGTAGAGGCGTGTGGAGTATCCGTGCAGTTGAGCTGTAGCGACGATCGTGTGGGATCCCTACGATAGGGACACATACACTCTGAGAGGAGGAAGAGGGGAAGGAGGGGGGGGGCGGGAGGACAGAGGCAATAGGAGGGAAAAGGAGAAATCTTCAGGCGGGAGAGGCTTGGCAATCACTCACCTCTTTGTTTTTCTCGTTGTGCCTAGCCTATTCCATCCTCGTCTCGCTCCCGAGGAGGCGCCCTGACGCGGTAGCCATCTCTGTATCTTCTGCTCACCTTCGTGGGAGTCGACACCCCCACACCCGCCAACACAATCAAAGCCCTGAGTATGGCCGAGTGGCACCACGGTCTGCTCAACCTGCTGCAGCGCTCCCCTTTCCTCTCCTCAGCACGTCTCTGCTTGCTACTCTTCCCTATATTCTGGCTGCCTCTCCTTTGTTTTTACTTTGTTTCCATCTCCGTTGCACCCTCTCTTCCATCCTCTCTCTCTCTCTCTCCCCATGACGTGATAATCGTCTACACGCATTCACATGCGTACAAGCGGGGTCATTAGAGGGTGGCTGCATTGGCGATGGCGTCCCCGACATCCTACCCGTCTTCGTACCCGGCTGGCATCTTTGTGGTCCGCTCCAAACAACAACTGGCGCCTCTTGTGGCGCGGCTGCGCGCGACCCGACGGCTAAAGCCAGGGCGTAATGTGACTGAGTTTGACGGCGAGCACTTTGCTGAGTTGGCGGAGGCGCCGGGGATCAGGCTACCGGTGAGCGCGCCTGCAATGCATGGGGGTGGCACAGTCAACAGAAAAGAAGCTCAGGCAGGCAGCGCTAATGTGGAGGCGGCGTGCGGCCTGAGGGGGACGTTGATGTATCTTCGTGAGACAACCGAGGCCGAAGCAGCGGAGTTTGAGATGTCCACTCAAGCAGGGAAGAGGAGGGGACTTTCTGGCAGCGATGGCATCACTATACCTCTGCTCACAAGCTTCTCCACGTCCAAGCTGCATTCGACGAGTATGCGCGCAGCTGGCTCAGGGGCGACGAGTGAACGGTGTGTGATTATCACAGCGTGCGACTCTGTCCAAGGTGAGGAGTTCCTTTCGCTGCTGCGCGTCCCTTATGATGAACGTGCAGGGGCACGATGGCCACCGTACATGGCGGTACACGTAGTCGGCGCGTTTGCGGAGGCAGAGCTTCGCGAACTTCTCTCCCCGGGTGGATCGAATGGCGGCAGCAGCACCGGAACCGACGGTTGTGGCGGAAACGAGTGGATGGAATCCTCTGTGCCAGTGGCTTACATCCGGGGTATCCGGCGGTTTCACCGCGTGTGCTGCCCAGTGCTAGCAGAGATGCCATCTGCACTTGCAGCGATGCGGCGCACAGCATTGCTGCAGCGCCATCATCGCCTCGCCCAATGTGATGAGGTTGCCAGCGACAGCACGTGTCCACCGCCATCACTGCAAGGGGCCACGCCATTGCTAGCAGCCGCCCACCTTCAACCCAGTAGTTCTCCACCGGTTGGTCTCTCTCAAGACTCCGACGCCGCCTGCGCGCCGTTATTCACCTTCTCCGAGTTGTTTTGCGGCATCGGCATGTTCCGCAGTGGTCTGGAGCGTGTCGGTGGTCGTGCTGCTTTCGCTGTCGATTTTGCGCCTCCTGCGCAGATCGTCTACGCACTCAACCACCGCTGTTTGCACGATTGCCCAGCCGCGCTGCAGCTGCCTAACGCGACGCTGAACGGTCCCCGAGAGGACACCGGAGGCTCACTCACTCCAAGCAGCAGTAGCAGCAGCGGGACTAGATTGACGGCTGCCGCTTCCGCAGTAGCTTGCCAACATGCCGAGACAGAGGGAAGCTCTCTTGATGCCACTGCGTGTTCTGTGCCGCCCCTCGTCGGCAATATCACCGAGATTCCTAACGCCTTCTTTCCCACGCACGACGTGCTCACCGGCGGCTTTCCATGCCAGAGCTTCGCGAAGGCTGGCGACGCTGCAGGGTTGCACGCAGAGAAGGGGTGGTTGTTCTATGAGGTGGTGCGGGTGGTGGCCGCCACTCAGCCGACAGCGTTCTTGCTGGAGAATGTGGATCATCTTATCGAGGTCGAGGCTGGCGCGCAGCTCGCTGAGATCCTTGCCCGACTCCGCCACCCGACGTCGTCCTTGGCCGCGCCAACCGTTGAGGATGTCGCCGTGGAGTACGAAGTGCAGTACGTGGTCGTGGATGGCGGTGCCCTAACACCGCAGACACGCAAACGGGTGTACTTCTTCGGTTTCAAGGTTGCCTCAGCTCTGGTGCCGGTCCGTGAGGCATCCCTTGGCTATTCCCTCTCTCCGTTCACCCTGCCTCGTGCTGACGATGGGGAGGCACGCGCAACTGCCGCCCGAGTGATCACTGATGCCCTTCAGCGAATCAAGGTGGCTTCT
Source organism: Leishmania braziliensis MHOM/BR/75/M2904 (assembly GCF_000002845.2). Classification (NCBI taxonomy): domain Eukaryota; phylum Euglenozoa; class Kinetoplastea; order Trypanosomatida; family Trypanosomatidae; genus Leishmania; species Leishmania braziliensis. The sequence continues at coordinate 453,848 of NC_009317.2, read as the reverse complement.
CTTGACTCCCCATACCGCAGTGTCCAGGAGTTGCTCGTGCACCCCTCCACTGTTAACGCGTCGCGCTTAGCACCACAAAGTCGCTCAATGCGGGATGAGCCAACTGGCACGTCAGGCGGGGCGAAGAGTCCTTCCCCAAGCTCAGCACACAGCGACCTTCAGCTGACCCACGCACAATGGGAGGCCGTACGGCGCAGTCGCACGTACCGGCAGAACCCGCTGTGGAGGCTGTGTGACCTGCAGGGGCGGGCTCGCACCCTGCTGGGCAGCTACCGCACGAGTTATCAGCTCTACTCAGAGTTTGTGCCTTCATCACCAGAGCTGACTCAGGATGAGGTCGCTGCGATGCTACTGGAGGGGATGTCGCTGAGGCCAGGGGGTGACGCCGCTGATGCACGCGCTGGCGGTCCAGAGGGGTCGGCAATGCCGGCTCCAGCGCCTCCACCACTACGTTTCTTTGCGTTACGCGAGTGCGCGCGCTTGCAAGGAATCGAGGATGGTTTTCTTCTTCCCCACGACACAACACAGATCCCGTCAAGCGCTGATGCTGGTGCTATTCCTGCCGCAGTGCTCCGCCAGGTACCCTCCGGTGCCGTGTACAAGCTGATCGGCAATGCAGTCAACCCACGAGTTGTGGCATGCTTGGGCGGCGCCATCGCATCCTACCTGCAAGAACGACGCTGCTGAGCGCGAGTGAGAGGCACTTCTTTTTCTCTTTCCACACATCATAGGGCGCATATCAACCATTAGGAAGCACAACTTTGCAGTGTACGTGTGTGTGTGTGTGTGTGTGTGTGTGTGCTCGTGGGCCCGACCAGAGCCCTTCTGAGGTACTGGATGCGCACCCGTGCACGTATGCACGGAATGGTCTGCTATCCTTGTCCCCGCCGTCTTTCCTTCTCTCCTCCCTGTCTTCTACCGCCATCTTCTTTACTGTAATCCTCGCTGTGTCCTCGCACTCCCCTTTTCTCTTCACACACGGCTGCTGTCCTCGTCCCTTTCCCTCTCTGCGAACTGCATGTCCCCCTTCACACATACACACACATACGCCCACACATACGTGCCCCTTCCCTCCTCCATTGCCTCTGCCGTTAGAAGAGTGAAACCCACCCGTGCCTCTCCCCCTTCGTACTTCACCTGCCCCCTCAACGCAATCATGCCGCCGAAGGCTGGTCAGACGAAGAAGGCCAAGATGGAGGCCGCCAACAAGGGCGCGAAGAAGACCACGAAGAAGTGGAGCAAGGGCCAGTCCCGTGAGGCTCTACAGAACGCCGTGATGTTCGACAAGGAGACGTACGACAAGCTCCGCAGCGAGGTGCCCAAGTACAAGCTCATCACCCCCTCGATCATCTCTGACCGCCTCAAGATCGCCGTCTCCATCGCTGCCTCTGGCCTCAAGCAGTTGTGCCGCGAAAAGCTCATCCGCCTGGTGTCGTGCTCCAGCAAGACCCGCGTGTACACGCGTATCGTGCAGGCTGCTCCGGCTGAGACGGCCGCCGCTGCTCCGGCTTCCGAGTAAAAGGGTATGGCATATGGGGAAGAAGCCGGTGCACCTGTGCGCGTGCCTGTACATCGGAAAAGCAGAACATAAAAGAGAAGCGCAAAGACATGCGAGTCAACTCTTGCTGCGTCTCCTCCGCCACGTCTTTATCTTTCTCTCTACTTGTGCTCTCTGCCTTGATGTTCACTCCCCCCTTCGTGTGCGCTTCAGGCAGTCGCGGGACTGTGTGTGTGTGTGTGTGCGCTCTCGATACAGCGCACTCGCACACGCACGCACACACGCGCGGTATTTTTTCTCTCTTTCTCTCTCTTCACTTTTGACTCCTTTGTGGCATTGTGATTTCTTTTATTCAAAGCACACAAAAACACTGAGCGAAAACTGGCGCTGGGCTCCTCATGGCACTGCTTCTCTGGGAGGGCGGGTGGGGGGAAGAAGACCGTTCAGCCTCTGCCTCCTACGCGCATCGCTGTACTCACTCCCTCACTCACACGCACACCGATGCGCAGGTACGCCAACGCATTGAACGCGGCTTCATTCTGCCTTCTGCTGCCTGTGCATCGATTTCTCTCTCTGTGCAAGCAAATATGCTCACCTCCAGGCCAGATACGGTGTTGCCATCCCACCATCTCACACCCTCGAGCAGCTGATCTTTACTACGTGCGCGCGCACAATGACGCCGCCAATGCGGCCCACCCTCACCCCCGTCCTCTCCGCTTGTTCCACTACCCCTCACTCGACTACCAACACTACAACTCGAACTGACTCTCTGTCTCTCTCTCTCTCTCTCGTTCCCTCTTTCCCGTTACGCCTTCCCTTCCTGGGCGCATCCGTGCATTGGGCTCGCCAACGCACTTCAGACCCACATCGTAAGCCCCTACATATCCGCGCATAAGCCTACTCGACAGGTCCCTTTCCTACTTTCAGTTTCTCTAACTCTCCCTTGGTTCTAACGCCGCACTCGCCTATCTCCTCTCGTGCTGTGATTGCCTGTGTGTGATTTCCTCACTCCCTACTAGCTTCCCTACTCAGCACACCTCAGCAGTACAGCCATGTTGTCTCGTGTGCAGTCTGCGGTGATCCGCCGCGCCACTGGGGTGCGCGCTGCGTCGGCGGCGGCGGCCTCTGTTTCGAAGCCTGCGGAGCACAAGGGCCGCGTCGGCTACGTGTCGCAGGTCATTGGTGCCGTGGTGGACGTGCACTTCATGGAGGGCGTGCCGCCGGTGCTGACGGCGCTGGACGTGACGGAGGACCTCGGCCGCGATGAGCCGCTGACGCTGGAGATCGTGCAGCACTTGGATGCGAACACCGGCCGCTGCATTGCGATGCAGACGACGGACCTGCTGAAGCTGAAGTCGAAGGTTGTGTCGACCGGCGGCAACATCTCCGTGCCGGTGGGCCGCGAGACGCTGGGCCGCATCTTCAACGTGCTGGGCGACGCGATTGACCACCGCGGCCCCGTGTGCGAGAAGATGCGCATGGCGATCCACGCCGAGGCGCCGAAGCTGGCGGACCAGGCTGCGGAGGACACGATCCTGACGACCGGCATCAAGGTGATCGACCTGATTCTGCCCTACTGCAAGGGCGGCAAGATCGGCCTGTTCGGCGGTGCCGGTGTGGGCAAGACTGTGATCATCATGGAGCTGATCAACAACGTCGCGAAGGGGCACGGCGGCTTCTCCGTGTTCGCTGGCGTTGGCGAGCGCACGCGCGAGGGCACTGACCTGTACCTGGAGATGATGCAGTCGAAGGTGATTGACCTGAAGGGCGAGTCGAAGTGCGTGCTTGTGTACGGGCAGATGAACGAGCCCCCGGGCGCGCGCGCGCGCGTTGCGCAGTCTGCGCTGACGATGGCCGAGTACTTCCGCGACGTGGAGGGCCAGAACGTGCTGCTGTTCATCGACAACATCTTCCGCTTCACGCAGGCGAACTCCGAGGTGTCTGCGCTGCTGGGCCGCATCCCGGCCGCCGTGGGTTACCAGCCAACGCTTGCGGAGGATCTTGGCATGCTGCAGGAGCGCATTACGTCGACGACGAAGGGATCGATTACGTCTGTGCAGGCTGTGTACGTGCCTGCGGATGATATCACGGACCCCGCGCCCGCGACGACGTTCTCGCACCTGGACGCGACGACTGTGCTGGACCGTGCGGTGGCGGAGTCGGGCATCTACCCTGCCGTGAACCCGCTGGAGTGCGCGTCGCGCATCATGGACCCCGATGTGATCGACGTGGACCATTACAACGTTGCACAGGATATCGTCCAGATGCTGACCAAGTACAAGGAGCTGCAGGACATCATTGCGGTGCTTGGCATCGACGAGCTGAGCGAGGAGGACAAGGTCGTGGTGGACCGCGCGCGCAAGGTGACGCGGTTCCTGTCGCAGCCGTTCCAGGTTGCGGAGGTGTTCACCGGCATGACGGGCCACTACGTGCAGCTGAGCGACACGGTGGAGTCGTTCTCTGGCCTGCTGATGGGGTCGTACGACCAGATCCCGGAGATGGCGTTCTACATGGTTGGCGGCATCAAGTCTGTGCTGGAGAAGGCGAAGGCGATGGCGGAGGAGGCTGCGGCGATGGAGAAGCAGCGTCGCGCGCGCCAGGCCTCGAGCACCTCGGACTCGCAGTAGGCCGGCAACAGTGCAGGACAGACATGCGCGGGCGTATGATTAATGGCGATGCCTGGCTCTTGCGGAGGGTCCCACGTGGGGGTGCACGGGCCATCTCGTGCTTTCACGTGTGGTTCCGCCCACAGGCAGAGACGAGCGGGAGGGGGGGTAGGGGAGGGGTGTGGGGCTTCCCTTGTGCGCGCGGTTTGCTCGCTTAGTCTGTTCTCCCCCTGCCGTTGCTCTCGGATGGCGTTGGCGTGGTCGTCGTGTGTCTCGAAGCGTAACGATCGGATTAATCTCGTATTCTTCTCGCAGTGGTGCGCAGGGAGGGACTGGCGAAGGGGGACAGCAGGGAGAAGATGAGCCGGCCGAGAGAGAGAGACGCTTGTGTTTTGTTTCTTCTCTCTCTCGTTTCCGTTCTTTAATTTTTAGCGGACGTTTACTTGAGTGAAAGGCGGTGGTTTTGGGAGAGTGGGAGGATACGGGTGGGCGGCCTGTACGCGTGTGGGTGTTAGTGGCAGTGCACACCGATGCTCATCGCCGTCCGTGCCGCGCTGCCATTATGTTTTGCACTCGAATGACACCCCTCTGGTGTTTGCGCTGTTGTCTCTGTCGTTCTACTGTTTTGGTTTTAGAGTTGTAGTGGTAGTGAGACGAGCACACGCGAAGGAAACACACACCCATATCCCCTCTCCCCTCCCCGCACACACGCACACGCACGTACACCCTCCCTCTCCCCCACGCCTCTTTTCCTGCCCCCTTCGATGCTCATCGCAGTAGCAACAAAGGCCTACGTAAGCGTACGCACACGCATAGGTGGGCGTGTATCGGCCGTGTGTGCCATGAGGCTGAGCAGGTCCGTGGTGACGGTGGGGAGCTGCACGGCACGTGTCTGTGGAGAAGTGCGCGTGTGGATGGTGGTGGTGGTGTGTGTGTGTTGTGTGCTTTGCTGTGGGCTGTAGTGTGTAGAGATGTGCGAACACACGTAAAAGAAAAGGGAGATGTTTCCGTTCTGTCATGTGTGAGTTGTCCCTTGACGTTAATGGGCAAACCAACCGAGCAGCCAGCCATGGTGCGGGTGGGTGGGGAGTGTGGGGGGGGGGGACGAATAGGACAGAGAAAGAGAGAGGGAGCCAAACGGGAGGAGGCCGCATACTTGCGCAGCACTGGGGCCCAGTGCGCATCGCATGCCTCCATGTGCGTCTCTCTCTCTGTGCATGGCTCGAGTGGGCGCTAAAGGCCGCCCCTCTCTTTTTCTTCGAGAACGCCCCTCCCCCCCCCGTTTGCCCCCTTGCCTCATCACCGATGTTTGTGGTGTAATGGCGCGGAAAAGAGGGGCGTGAGGTGTCTTACGCGGGGGACGTGGCAGTTGTGTCCATTAAGTGATCAAGCGAAGGAGAAGGCTCTGCAGCAAGGCAGCTGCGTGCTTGCCCTGTTGTGTTGGCCCGTCCACCATCACTGCACATCTGAGACTCGCCGTCCCCCTCCTCACTCGCCTTCTTGCAACTGTCCATCCTTCCCTTGCGCAACTCTTCTCGATGATGGGCTTGCATCTCTCTCTTCGCTCTATCCTTCCACTTCTCCTCACCTCACTCCTTTTTCCCTTCTTCCCTCCCCTCGATACTCAACGCCGCTATTGCCTGCAATGAGCTTCACCTCTGTATGGGTGCGCGTGTGGGCTGTGCCTGCTGTTTACTTCACTCTCCATCAACTAATTTGAGCTGCTTTATTTGGGTTTCCTTTCCTCTTTTCGCTTGCTATTGTTCCTCCCCGGCCACTTTGCTTGTCTGACTGTGCGGCTTTACTTTGCTGTCGTGTTTGTGTCGTCTCGCGTGCTGCGGCGACAGCATCGCTTAGGTCTCTGTACCTGGTGCCGCTGCCGGTGCGTGTGTGTTTGCCCACGAGAAGGCGCAACATTTTTTTTTCCGTCCTTTGCCTTGTCTCCTCTCTCTTTTCTCTGGTCTTTGCTTGCTGCGTCTTTGCACTCGTGCACAGACACACACACAGAGAGAGAGAGAGAGAGAGAGAGAGAGAGAGACTGATTTACAGTAGCAGCTGTCGGGGTTGACGTTCTTGCCGTCTGGCTTTCTTTCGCTGCTTCTTTCCCCACATTTCGCGGCTTGCACACTGCGCGCACACGCGTTTGTGTTTTTATTTCCAGATCTTCACCCAGAGGGCTGTGGCTCTTTCTCCCCCTTTTCCACACCATTTTCTTCACCAACCCCCCCTCTCTCTCTTCCCATCATAATGCTCAACTGGTGGCTGATTGTTCTGATCATCCTGGTGTCGCTGATCTGCATCGGCCTCACCGTCTACATCATCATCTACTTTCAGTCAGAGGAGGACTCGGGCTGGGACTATGTGCCGAAGGCCGTCGCAGGTCTTGGACTCATTCTGGCTCTGGGCAGCGTCTTCCTCGTTCCCTTCGATGTGGCCAACTCGCCAGACCCTACTCTGGTGAACAAGTACAACCAAACGATCAATACTCCACTGATGTGGAAAATTGTGCTGTGGATGATGGCTGCCATGGCGGTCGTGATATGCCCCTTCTTCATGTTTTTCTATGAGGCGTATGACCCAGACAAACCGCGCATTGGAATGCAGATCGCGCACGGCTTCATCTCCACCCTTATCATCGTCGCCCTGTTCGCCCTTATCGTCGGCCTCTGCTACTACTACAAGGGCTTCGCGGACATTACATTTCAGACCTACAAGGGTATGCCGCAGATGGTCTTACCCAACAGCACTGCCATCAGCTACGTGGGCGAGTCGACCAAATCAACCATCACCATCGCTGTCAGCATCTACACGTACTGCATCGGCATGCTCTGCTTCTTTGGGTGGATCTTCTTCTTCTTCTACGGCGGTGCCGGCCTCATTGCGTACCCCATTGGCCTCATTCGCGGCTTCAAGTCGCGCACCAAGGCCATTAGCGCGAGCCTGTTTGCAGAGGAGATGGCCATTGTTCTGGCCAAGGCGGACGTAATGCTGGCGATGTGCATGGAGCTGCAGCGTGAAAGCCGCGGCAAAATGGCGCGCTCCACGAAGAACAAGATCAATATCATGCGCAACGAGGTGTACTTCCTGGAAGCACGGCAGGATCAGCTCATCTGGGCATACACGAATGCCGGTGGCTCGCCCTTCATTGTGTATGGAAAGTTGGCGTTAGGGATCCTGTGCCTCGCCACAGCGATGATGTGGTGTTTGCAGATTTTTGTCTACAACACCTTCAACGCAGACCCGCTTCTCAACACGTTGCTGATTCGCCTGAACGACGCCTTCGCGTTGTGCGGGGTATGCGCCTACGGCATCTTTGTCTTTTACCTCATGTGGTCCACGTTCCAGGGGCAGATAGCACTGGGCCTGCGCCTCGTCTTTTTTCAGATCCATCCAATGAAGAAGCATGACACCCTCGTGAACGCCTTTCTGTTCAACGTGAGCCTTCTCCTGATCACCTCCTACGCGGTCATCTTCTTTGCCGTCCAATCCTTCCAGGACTACGCCACTCTGACCGCCATCAACGGCCTTCTCAACGTCTTCGTGATGCATCTGCGCGGCATTGGTGTGTTTATTAGGTGGGCGCAGTTTTGCTTATTGGGCATGTCGTTGGTGGCGCTGATATGGGCGGCGGTGGCCCCGTATAAGAAGCGTCGTGATCCAACCAAGATGCGCCTCGACGATTTGGGCTAACACAAGACGTAACACAGCATCCCCCTCTTTTCCCTCTCCCCCTCCCCTCCGCTCTCGCTTCTCGTCTTCTGGTTTGCTTGCTGTTGCTCCTTCCCCTCTCTCTTTTCTCCGCCTGTGTGCGCCGCTGGGTGTGGTGGGCGCGTTATAGCTGCCTAACTTGCTGTGAGTCGTCCATTCCGTGTCGTACCGCTACGTTGGACGTCACGCACTCGTGCACGCGCGGCTGTGCATCTACGTGTGCGTGCTGAGAGAGAGAGACCCCTCCGTCTCACCAGTGCTGGACAGCCGGAGATAGAGACAAAGAAGGTAAGGGCCAACGCCATCGGCACCTACTACTCTCTACTGTGGATCATTCACCAGCCGCCAAGGCGTCATCTACGCCCTCCTCCTTCTACTTATGACTGTTGACACTCTTCAGGGCTGCGCAAGGCCCTCTGAGCTCGATGTATCGTTACCATGACACCTGCCTCCTCTATTTGGTCCCCTTGTTTGCACCCCTTCTTTTCCCCCTTCTCCCTCCGTCTACATTGTGTGTGTGGTGGTGGTGGTGGGACACCCCAACCCCTTTCCCTCCACCTCCTCCCTTCTTCTGTAGGTCATGTGCTCAGAGGGACGCACGCACGCACCCCCCCTCCCTCCCCCCACCCATACCCACACACTCACAGGTGCTCCAGAAGGCGCCTCTGGGGTCTTTCTGGCAGATCCGCTTCTTTCCCTTGTGGCACCCCTCTTTTTCTCGCTCCTTTGAAGGGCTGGGGGTGCAGACCGGAGCTCAGGCTACCCCCTCTCCCTCCCCCCTTCCCCCGCAACGGCAAACGACGCATACACACGCGCGCACGCTTTCTTTTCTCTTCGATCTCCCCGCCCCCCTCCCCCCCTCCCCTCCTTCGCGCCCCCTCCTCCTCCGTCCCGGGCTGTTTTTGCCGTTTGCTTTCGCTCCTTCCTCGAGGACCCGGCCCATTGCCTCCATCGTAATGCGTCTATCAGCGCAGCTGACCAATACCAAGCTGGCAGACGAGGAGGTCCCTGAGCTGGCCTCGGTGCCAGACGGTGTCTCTCGCTGGACTGGCGCGGACCTCGACCGCCTACGCAGTGCTGCCCGCCGTGGCGGCGTGGGGGCGGAACAGCAGGACCTGGAGCAAAAGCTGTGCCGCACCATCGATATCCTCGGTGCTCGTAGCCAAAAAACACAGGGGATCAATGCTGTCCTCACTTCCGTGGCGCGACTCCGGGAGAGCAATACCTTCCGGCTCTACCTGCTCACACAGAACCACCGCGGCGTCGGTATTCTTAAGATGGGGGTGAAGAAGCTGTTTGTGACGCATCCCGTTACCTGTGGCCTAGTTGAGGTGGACCCCCTCTGCGTGCTGGATTTCTACGTGGACGAGAGCTGCCAGCGGCAAGGGTATGGGAAGCAGCTGTACGCGCACATGCTGGACGCGGAGCACGTGTCCAGGCCCGAGTTGCTGGCGATTGACCGCCCCAGTGACAAGCTGCTAGGGTTCATGAAGAAGCACTACGGACTCACCGCGTACACGCCGCAGGTGAACAAGTTTGTCGTCTTTCACGGCTTCTTTGGCCACACCACCGTATCGGAGCGCGGTAAACTACTGCGGACGACATCCCCAACGGGTGCTGCCGCTGCCGCCACCGGCACAAAGGCAAAAAACGAAATGCCCGGGTAGACGTTGGTATGACCGTACCAACACCGGCTGCCGCTGCCGCTGGTGCCTTCGAAACTCCTCGTCTACCCGGGTCTCCACTGCTGGCACCGCCACCGCCACAAAGGCGTGCAGTGCGCAGCGCCTATCCCGCACCACCGGCGCGCTTGCCCTCGCTCACACCTCTGGGGGTGTCGGCGCCGACATCATTGAACGGCAGCCCACTTGCGCAGTGGTTACTGATGCCGCCTGGCTGCTTTCAAGGTCGTCCCACCGCCGTATACGCGCCGTTGATGTTGCAGGTGCAGCCCCCTGCCCGAGATAGCCTAGCGCCAATGCAGCGAGCACCATTGTCACTGCTGCCAGCGCTGTCATCTTCCCACGAGGCTGCCGATCAAAATAGGGCCATGTACGTCGGAATGTCACCCGACCTCTAGTGTCAGTGATGAGGTTGCCGGCAGAGGACCCGCCCGTGCCCGCGCCGCACCGTTGCCACCGTCACCGCCGACTCGTTCCTTGTCACCGGGTTGCTGCGGTGAACGGTGGAACAGGCTAGTGATGGCAACCTCTGGCGACGGGGCCCGTCGTGACGACCGCAGCAGCAACCTCTGCGCATGCAAAGTGTCGCCGACACCGACTCCACAGACACAAGCAACGTACCGTCGAGGTGCCCCGTACAACATCATCAGCAACCTTTCCTGACGACGGCTGGAGACTGCACGTACGTGCCTCAAGAGTGGAGGAGCATGCGTGGAGTGTAGGTGTGTGTGTGTGTGTGCGTGTGTGTGTGTGTGTATCGGATGGATGGCCGCCAAAACATGAACTCTGGTGCTTGACTGATGTGTACGCGTGCGTGTTCTCCTGTATGTCCGTTTCTCCCTCTCACTCACCCTCTCTCTCCCCCCATTCACAGAGCTCAAGCACGTAGGGAGAACAGGCCCACGTTAGACATCGGGAGCTCTTCTTGTTCTTTTACAAGGCGCATACGCGACCCAATGTCCTCTCCGTCGTGTGGGCCTACGTTTCTCTATCCGTCTTCCCGACTGATTATGCGTGCCTTCAGCTATCCTCTTCCACCGAGCTTACCTACCGTCTCGCTCTCCTTTCCACTTTCTCGCGGATTCACCGATATCCACACACACACACACACACACACACACACACACACACGACAAGCGAGAGGAAACAACAAAGCAGCGAAGAAAAGAGCACTGAACGTCTTCACCACACAACTCACTTCTGTACATAGTATGGTAGAGGCGTGCCTTGGACCCAGTGCGTGCTGATGGGCAACTGCCCTTCTCTCCTCCTCCCTCTCCGTTCTACGCTAGCAGGCAATAGAGCATCAGCACTCGGGGGGGGGGGATTAGTGAAAGAAGAATACGCCCCACTCCGTCATACCCGACTCCATTGGATCTCGTTCTATTCCAATCACTCTCTCACCCCTGCGGAGTTTTGTCAGACAGGACGGCTCTGCATGTGACTGTGGTCTTCATGATGCAGAAGTAGAGGGGCCACTTTTACTCAGTTCTGATGGGCTGGCCCCCGGAAACGCAACTTTGTAGATGGATTTTTGCCAACACGACCAGGCCTCGCTTTTGCGGAGCATGACAACGATTGCACCAGCCACCGATCGTGCCTCATACGCTCCGAAGAGTGAGGAAAAGGTGGACGTTTTAAGTACGTGGAGGTTCTGACACCGGACGATGTTCTCATCGGACTACTGAGGGAGAGGGTGCTGGCATTCGATGAGAACATCCATTGCTCCTAGGGCCCCGCCCCCAGCACCTGGCTCAAGGCCGTTCTCAGCAGATTCATGGAAACCGTCCGCTTCCACTGCCACGAGAAGAAGCGAATGCTGGCTTGGGACGAGCTGTGGCAGGTCTGGGAACGCGTGCATTATGACGCCTTTGAGGGGCTCTATCGCGAAGTGGCACACCCACAGACGAGGATCCACGGGTGCTCTTCCGAAAGCCGTCCTCCCTGTTTGACCAGCTGACTGCAGGCAAGCTGTTACCGCACGCCGGAGACAGGCTGTGCCCGCTCACGTTTCAACTGGCATCGAAGGCCAAGCAGATAGGGACACAGCAGGCCGCAGTGCAAGTCGCCACGGCGCCTTCGGCGATGAAAAGCCCCCAGTTTTAGCCCCTCAACGCCATACCCACCGAGACCGCGGGGAGAGGGGAGGCGAGACGAGCTGTTCCCGTCCCCCCTACCCCTCATGGTTAGAGACAGTTTAGCACAGTGCACGTACTCTGCGCACGGCGTGAAGAGAGGAGGGGACCTCCACCCCCTGGAGGTCCTGGTGGGGGCACGCCCACTGCTGGACGTGACAACGCTGCTCGGCGTGCACTGTTCCTAGTGTGCGCTGCTCGGCGTCCCCACGTTCCGCTACGCCATGAAGCAGCTGCGGGTGGCATGTCATCTAGGGACTGGTTCGCTGGCGTGCCTCCTCTGTAATGGACGAGGAGCGGGAGGCGACCTTAACGGTCGGGCCAGTACACGCGCCGCCCCATGTCTGCCGTGTGGCGACTCGTGGATGCTGCGTTTGTGTGTGTGTGTGTGTGTGCGTGTGTGTGCAGCACTGCTACCGGAGGGAGGCCGCAGGACGGAGAGATGTGGGAGCTGTTGCGCATGTGCCCGCGCGGCCTGCGCGCTGCACCGAGCCCGGGGACTATGTCGAAGGAAGACGTCGCAGCCCTCGAGGTGGAAGACATCACAGAACGCTGCGATCCCTGCAGCTGCGTGGTTGGTTCCGCCCTCTCCGTGGTGGTGGTGGTGGTGGGAGAAACGTGGCTAGATCAGGAGACGATTCACTTTGTGATCACGAGAAACGAACATGTACGTCGCTGTGAAAGGTGCAAGGCAGGTGTCCAGCTGGGCTACTCGCCTTGCCAGAAAGTCGTGTGCCACGCTGCTAGCGGGACGGCCGATTAGCTGAGAGTGATGCCGATGAGGTGAAGCGTTAAACCCTGAAGTGGTGCGAGTGGTGTCAGCACCAGTGGCTGACCACCCTTCCTACGTCGAACAGCTTTCCACGAGTATGCAAGTTAACGTGTGGATAGACAGAGAACATTCAATCTGCAGGCGCGTAGCGAGCGAGGAGGCTCAGAATTGAGTGGGCGATTCGGGGCGGCAGGCTGACTCAGCGTAACCCTCAACAACGGCAAAACCGAAGCCGCCGTCCTCCCAGCCACGCACTTGCAGTGGCCACTTACGCCCAAAAAGACGAACATCCTCTGCCTTTGAGGGAGACGTCGTCAGAAAACGCCGCGCGGGATCACCTCGAAACCCGACAGTGGACTATCTCGGGCGCTCCTTGCGCCGACTGTGGTTCAGGGTTCGAGTCCTGCCGATTCCGGTTCATCGATTGTGGTGACGTTTCAAAGGGGCATGGCTGCTGCTCTCCAATGGGTCGCAGTCATTTGCTGCGGGGTGCATCGCTGGTCGCGCTGTCTGTGAGTGCCCCCGGGGTATGATTGGCGAGTACTATAAGTGGGCCCCAGCAAATACACCGCAGGGCGCATCATGCTGATGGTGACGGTCAGCATGGTGTACAATATCTGCACCGACGCGACACTGGATGGATGGGGTGCCGCGTGCATGGGCTAGGCGACAGTGCACGCCGCTGCTACCAGCAGGCGTTGGGGATATGGCTCCCGCAGACCGTTTGAATGCAGCGGAGCTCAGAGCGGTGCGCTGCGTAGTTGAGACCCCTTTCTTCCTCGTTCTCTGCTGGAGTTCCGGTTGATCTTCCTGCGGATGCGACTTCTGAGCTTGCTGTTTTTCGAGTGGGCTGCTCACGCCGTCGTGCATTCAGCCTGTAACTGCGTGACTCACCTGCCATGCATAACCCCACGGTGCGTTGCATGAGAGTCTGGTGAAAACCATGCAGAGGGGGCCGATCGGGGATTCCGCACACGAAACGCGAAGGGGTACGCAGTGGACGACACAGGGAGGTAGGACAGGAAGTTGGAAGGACAGGCGGCTCCGCCACTCTCGTCACTACGCAGACACAATGCACAGCCCCTACGCATGTCTACGCTCTTGTATAGAAGACGCACTCTACTCCTGCCGGCGTGGCCTCGGTGCAAGCAGCACGATTGCCCAGACGCCGCCCGTAAGTCGGGTCGATTGAGACGAGTATGCTGACTCGCGCATGGCCTTGGTGTAGCTCCCTCGCTCTTGCTCGTCCGCCTCCTTTCCTCTCTCCCCTCTTTCCACTCACGCTGGTGAAGGAGAGGGCCTATTCACACACGAGACTGCTCAGCAGGCTTGGAGAAGTAAATTACCAACACAGGGCACACTGGCACGAGTGTTCCGCTCTCTTTTCCTTATTTCTAAGTCTACTACTCGTTGCCGTTGCCGTTGCGCAGGCAGCTCCCCACTCTTGTTAACCCTCCTCCTTTTCCCTCTACTATAGGGTGCACATTTTACGAGTTGACAGCAGCAGCTGCTGCATTACCCCTCACTCTTCGCTCCTTTCTTGGCTGATTTGCAGAACGTCAAGAGCGCGCCTCGCCATGCCAAAATGCCCTCGCACGGCCGAGGTGTCGCGGCGCCTCGTCGACGCCTACGTGACGACACTACGCCAGCACCTTCCAACGTATTGTATTCGGCAGCTCGACAAATTGCCCAGTGCGCAGGAGCACCAGCTCACACGTCTACGCCAGTTCTACCCTGGCACTCCAGCGGAGTTGCTATACCTTCTTCAGCGCGTGAACGGAACGTGCTGGGAGACGCTGCAGGCTCTATCCGGCTCCGCACCATCGTCGGCTGCTGTGGTGCAGTCGTTGTCGACGTCGGCGAGTGCGACTGCCGCGGTGACCGCGGTGAAAAGCAAAAGCATGACTTCCACAGGGTCTACTGCAACCACAAACGTATCGCCTTTGTCGCCGGCTGCTGCTTTGACAAGGACTACCGCACCCACCACGGCAGGCTCGGCTGAAGCCGGCGCCTCGCCTACGGCGCCAAGCAGCAAGATGGCCGCGCCTGTCTCCACCGCTGCAGGGGCGGCAGCGAAGACTGCCAAGGCGACAACTGCGGCTGCGATGGCCTCCGAGGCGGCGGCCTTTATCAAGTCGAAGATCGCCAAGAAGGTGAGTACAATGGCCGGGCCGCGGCCGCGCCGCCCCCTCCCTCATTTTGTGGCGCTGCCCATCCTTGGCTCTACTTACACGAGCTGCCCATACTACCTCAAGTCGGTGGAGCAGATGCTGGCGCCAGAGCAGCAATTCCCGCCTCCTACCGCTACGCTGCCCGATGAAGGCGAGGGGTGGCCCCCCTCACAGGCAGCCGCCGCAGCACAACCCTCTTCGCCATCTTTTTCCATGCGAAAGTCGTCCTTGCCGGCTGCCACGGCCCCCACAGGTGGGGAATCGAGTAATGCTGCCGGTATGCCTGTGCAGTGCAGTGGGGAGGTTGGAGCAGCCGGCACTGTGAGTGACTCGCCCCAGTCTGCTGCTAGCGGCGCTACGTTGAACACGCACTCGATCGCCTCTGTGTATGCCGGATGTATGATTGTTTACGGCGCTCCTCCGCCACCTCCAACATTGTCGTCGTCCCTCAGCACCGGCAGTGCGTCGAACACAGCAGCCTCATATGGCGGCACCACTGGCGATACGAGGGCAATCTTTGCAACTACGCCGACGCCATCCAGTGAGGTGCCTTGTGTCGTCTACGTCGACCCTCGCATCGATATTCACGCCAGCTTTCACCAGTGGCTTGCGTTTGCCGACAGCGTGCAACCGCACGTGCGGGGTTCAGCACCAAAAATCCCGGACGCTGATCCTGCAAAGGTGGCAGTAGTTGCTGCGACGAAGAACGCCGCGGACAGCTCAAGGCTCTCTCCTGCTCCGACCCCGTCCCAGGCATGCCCGCCGCCGCCACCACCACCGAAGCAGTTTGCTGCCTCACGACTCTACATCGACTTCAAGCCCGTCGAGCTTCACGGTGGTGTGTACGGGCAGGTGATTCAGTTTGTTCATGGAAACCCGGACAGCTTCTCCGTCGTGGCAAGCGACTTTGGGGAGTACTTGAAGTACATTATGACGGAGGAGTACGGCTTTACAGAGGAGCTCGAGGACGACGATGACAATGATGACGAAGATGGTGGAGAGGAGGGAGGCCGCAGCGAGCCACCGTTGACAGGGCCCACACCACTCATCATCACAACTACTGACGGCCGCCCGTTAACACCGGCACCATCGCGGGCAGACTCGCAGCAGAAGAGGTAATCAGAAGGGAAGCAGCACTCTGCAGAAAAGGGCGGCTGACACGGAGAGTTCTTGGCGCCCACTTAGCTGTGTGTGTGTGTGCAGATGTCTGTGGGTGGGGACGCTGCTGGCCTGTACGCGGCCTGGCGGATGTGGATGAGGTGACATGTCACGTACGTGTGTGCCTCTCTTGTGGTGAGTGCGGGTGTGCGACTGCATAGCGCTCCCGCTCTTTTTTTTTCATAGGCGGCTCTCCTCCTCTTGTCTTGTAGATGCGGGCGTTTGTGTGTCTGTCTTTTCCCCCTCCTCTCTCTCTCTCTCTGTGCACGCGCCGTATCATCGGTTTATGGTCGTGCGATGTGTCCCGTTGGTGGACACGCTCCATACCGCATGTGCGCTTCTTCTCTGTGGGCGTGTCTGTGCGTGTGTGCTCCCTGCTCACCAACCCATGCACCTACGGCCACACACACACACACATACAAGACTACGTGCAGAGGAGTACTGTAGAAGCTCCAGCTGCAGTGAGACGGAGAGAAAGCCTCACCAACACGCATAAAGGCTCACACCCAGATCGGCTCCATGCACCAGCGGCGTATTTCCTCTCTCATTTTTCACCGCCTCCTTCCCCTTCTCCCCCTCCCTTCACCCCGCGCCGCTTGCTTCTCGGGTTGACGCTGCCCGAGTCAAGCATGTCGACTCACGTGCCGTCTCATCACGTGCTTACGAAAGGGCGCGAGAACGGGGACTCGAAGAGGGAGGGAGAGAGAGAGGACAGTGCGGATGAGCGAAGAGGGGGGAGGATAGGGGAAGGCAAAGGCCCAAAGGGCAACCGGTCTAGGAAAGTGTGTGTGCGTGTAGTGGGTCTTTGCGATGCGCGCGGGGGGGGGAGGTGATGAGCCTGCTGCGTGATTTCTTTGCCAAGGGGAGATGCATGTGTCTCCCCCCCAAGCCGCTCCTCATGCTGTGCGTATGCTTGTGTAGTGGGTATGCCGATGACTCAGCTGATTTTACATTTGTGCGCACTGGCACGCGCCTGGGTCGCCTTGCGACTCTTCTCCACGTCTCTGCTACATCTTTTCCACTCCCTCTCCGCACTCCTCATTCAACACTGTGTGGCACGTGCGCGTCACGCTCTTTTGCTTATTTTTTTGTTTCTTTTGTTTTCCCGTTTGCTCGGCCCAACACCGAACCACCGCGGGGTGTCCTCTCCCTGTCCGTTGGGTCACTTCCTCGTGTTACGACTCTCTTGGTGTCATCGCGGTACCTCCTCTGTGACCCACAGTTAAGGAGAAAACAAGCGTCCATCATTATCGCGCCGCACCCCCCACCCCCACCCCCCCTTCTCCTCCACACCCCCCACAGACCCAAACACACGCACCCACAGCGCTCTCTCCCCACTTCCTCTTTCCTTTACACTTCTCCTTTCCTGAGCCAATGCCGCGTCCGTTCGGTGTTTGGGCTCCGGCCACGACACTCGCCGAGTACCGCGCCCGCATCCCCAACCCGTTCGCGTACAGCTTCAGATGGATTTACTCGATGAAGAGGGAAGTCTTCTACCCACCAGAGGCACTGGCCCACTTCAAAGACCCTCAGCAGTTTAAGGACGCTGTCGACACCATTATCGCGATGCGTGTCTCGGATAAGATCTTCGGCGAGGGCCAGAAGCTCCCTCGCCACCCTGTCATTCTCATGTTGGTGGTGATGGCGACGCACAGTTTCATCATCTTCAGCGCACTCAAGTACTACTACGGGACCTATATGCCGGCAAACAACCCAACGTGGCGCAAGACAGTCAACAAGGAGTGGGAGGAGGCCATCAATAACTCCCCGTGGGACCACATGTCGCACGTTTGGCAATACAGTGATGAGTACGCGGCTGCGCTGGGTGATACCGCTGCTCCCGGACAGCGCAAGTTCTACATTCCCGCTTAAAAAGGCACATTCCTACACACCTAGTATAGGCGCACATGTGGGCACGCGAACACCCAGCAAAGTAGGCGCGCCCTTTTGGGCGTCTGTAAGGGGGAGCCGTGCAGCAGGGCCTCTGCGTCTATCACGGTGATAGTCTTCCCCACCACTCAGCTTGCTGTTTTTTGTTTTGTCCCCCCCCCCCCCCCTACGATGGTGCCGGCGGGTACTCTGTCTGTCAATATATTGTGAGCGGATCCGTGTATATGTTAGGTGATAGTGACGAGTGACACGCGGGACCAAACAGACGCACAGACGCACACACTTCTCCTCTTCCGCCTTCCCGTGCGCGCGTGCGTGTGCGTCTGTGCGTGTTTCCTGTTGATGACGGTTGTGCACTCGCTGTGTGTGTGTGAAATTCTTGATATCAGTTTTTCACGTCTTAGTAGGGATCTCTCTTTCTCTTGTGTGATGGTCGCTTTCACGAGGTGGCGTATTGCTCCCGCTGTGGCCCCGCACGTGCTGGCAGGCACTCATGCACATGGGACACCTTCTCTGACTAAACTCTTACCCACTCGCGCTCTTGTGCGTGCGCGCGTATTGCTTGATGAGTCTGTCTGTGGTTGTATCCATGCGTGTGTGTGGGGAACTTACGTCAGCACGCCATGTAGTACGTCACTGAGGTATGTGCGGAGGGGTTTCCTTCCCCGTCCCCACGATGCGCCCACACTCTTCGCCTCCTTCAACTCACTTTACTGCTCTGGTCGTACAGGAGAGCAGCATGAGTTTGAGCGGAAAGGTGGGGGAAGGGTGCGCTCGTGTCTGTCTGTGCGCATCAATGCACTGGTGCTGCAGCAGCTTACGCAGTGCACCTGAGAGGCATCTTTGCCCCCCCCCCCCCCCCTCTCCCCTTTTCCTCTCAAAAAATCGCAGTGTCCCAACGTTGAAGAGAAAGAGCGCAGCGAATACGCGGAGGAGTTGGAGGCGGAAGGGGAGCTCCCATGTCAAGACAGCAAGGGCCGACGTCGTAGTACGCTCCCTCTCTTCACCACTACCACACACTGGACGTGCCCATCCTGTCCCACGCACACATAGGTACAATGAGGGTGGGTGAGGTAAGATGACGGCGTTGTGATATAGGAATATGCTCTTCCTTGTTCCTCACTCTCTGTCTGCATCAAGTGTGTGTGTGTGTGTGTGTGTGCGTAGGCGCGCTCTTTCTCTTTTATGGTTGTTGTTTTCTTTTGCTTCCTGCGAGGCACTTTTGGTCCCCAACCCACCAGCCCATTTCTTTCTCTCTCTCTTGCCTTTCGCGCATTCATGAGCAGCCACACACATACCCACCGCCACACCCACACACACATAAATACGCAGAGACAAGCACAGACGGTACAGTTGCCCCTCCCTTCCCTCGTTTTCCTCTTCTCCCCAACGAAAGAGATAAGGAGGGAGGGAGGGGGGGGGGGCAACGCAGCGTGTGTGGGCAGTTGGCGCCGTCAATGCTCTTGTGCCCAGCGAGGATGCCTGAACTCCACCGGTGCATTAGGCTTTTTTTTCTAAACTATGTTGAGCTCGATACTGTGGCAAGAGAGAATACCTGTGCTTGTGTGTGCATGTCTCCTTATGCATGTTTGCGCGCAGATGGGCTCGTGCTCATACTCCCCCCAGAGGGTCTGGTGGGGATCCCCGCTCTGCGCGGCAGGTAGGTAGGGGAGCAGGGGAAATGGACGACAGTAGGAGGGGGGAGCGATGTCCCACGGAGTAAGGCTTTCTTCCATTGGCTTCCTCCACAGCCTTTCACTCTCTTTCTCTTGCTCACACCTTAGACACACATGAACTTGCTCTCGTGTGTGCATGTGCTGTTGTGCCTCTCAGTCCTTCTCGCCTGGTCCCCTTCCTCTTTCACTGTGATGCTCTGCATCCGATGCGGACGCGACTCTTGTTAGTTGGCGTGCACGACTTCGTTGGCTCTTCATCTCTCAGCATCTCTTCCTCTCCACTCGCCTACCCCCGCCCTCCCATACCCACGGCAGACCGTGCACCTTCACGTATGCTTGCATACCACCCCATAGTTATTTCACATCCCTCCACCTCCACTTTGCGTGCGTACTTCCGGCCTCCTTCGCCGTCTCTCACGCGACACGGCACTGATATTCTCTTTCTTTTCCCTATAGTCTTCTCTTCTTTGTGGCTCCCCCCCCTCTTCTCCATCTTCTCCCTCCTCTCCTTGAGCAATGCTGCGCGCGACCCTCACTCGCCTGGAGGTGGCCCCCAAGGTCACGCACATTCAAGACAAGCTGCTGATCAACGGCAAGTTCGTGTCAGCCATGTCTGGTAAGACGTTTGAGGTTGTGAACCCCGCAAACGAGAAGGTGATCGCGACCGTTGCGGAGGCCGGGAAGGCGGATGTGGACCTTGCGGTGAAGGCTGCCCGCCATGCCTTCGAGTCTTTCCGTACGACCGACTGCCACTGGCGCCGCAATCTGATGTTGCGTCTGGCAGACATCCTGGAGAAGAACGGCAAGGAGATGGCTGCACTGGAGAGCCTGGACAACGGCAAGCCGTACGAAGTAGCGCTGAACGTGGACGTGGCACTTTCTGTCGAGTGCTTTCGGTACTGCGCTGGGTTCGCGGACAAGGTGGATGGCAGCGTGCCGCCGCGCTCCGGCAACTTCCTTGGTGTCGTGAAGCGCCAGCCAATCGGCGTGTGCGGCCAGATCATCCCGTGGAACTTCCCGCTACTGATGGCTGCCTTCAAGCTCAGCCCTGCGCTTGCTTTGGGCAACGCGGTTGTGCTAAAGCCCGCGGAGCAGACGCCACTGAGCGCGCTGCGGCTTGGCGAGATGGTGATGGAGGCTGGCTTCCCGGACGGCGTGCTGAACATCCTGCCAGGCTTCGGCGCGACTGCCGGTGCGGAGATTGCGCGTCACATGGACGTGGATAAGGTTGCCTTCACCGGCTCGACCGCTGTTGGCCGAGAGGTGATGCGGATGGCGGCGGAGACCAACCTGAAGAAGGTGTCACTGGAGCTTGGCGGCAAGTCTGCGCTGATCGTGTGCGAGGACGCCGATGTGGAGGAGGCGGCGCAGGTGGCCACCACTGGCGTCTACTTCAACACGGGCCAGGTGTGCACGGCGTCGTCACGGATTTACGTGCACGAATCGGTGTATGACCAGTTTGTGTCGTGCCTGCGCAGGAATGCAGAGGCGTGCAAGGTGGGACCAGGAAACAACACGGCGAACAACATGGGCCCGCTGGTCTCGAAGAAGCAGCAGGAGCGCGTACTCGGGTACATCGACGACGGCGTGAAGGCTGGCGCGACGGTGGTGACTGGCGGCAAGAAGATCGGTGACACGGGCTACTTCGTGCAACCGACCATCTTTGCAGACGTGAAGGAGGACATGCGGATCTGTAAGGAGGAGATCTTCGGCCCCGTAACTTGCGTGATGAAGTTCAAGGACATGGATGAGGTCGTGAAGCGCGCGAACGACACCATCTACGGACTGGCTGCCGGCATCTGCACGCGCAGCATGGACACTGCGCTCCGCTACTCCACATACCTCAACGCCGGCACGGTGTGGGTGAACACCTGGAACAATTTCTGCGCCACGATGCCGTTTGGCGGCTTCAAGCAGAGCGGCATTGGCCGCGAGCTGGGCAAGGACGCCATTGAGCTGTACACGGAGCCGAAGGCGATCCACTTTGCCCTCAAGGGACCTATCGTCAAGCCGTGAGGAGGGAGCGAGCAGTGTTTGCGCCTCTCTTCCTTTCGTCTCCATCCCTATCTGCACTTCATTCACCTCTTTTCCTCCCTGCCAGGGCCGTGCGAGGTGGGGGTGGGAGGTCTCCGTTCACACACGTGCACGTTTGTTGTGTGTGTGCTTACGCTGTTTCTTTCCTTCCCCTCGCTGCCTCCCTCGCGATGATGCCTGCACTGCATTCGGTGCGCTTTTCCTCTCTCTTTTTTGCGTGCCTGCATATGCGATAGAAGTGCTAGTGACTGCGGTGTGTCTGTGCGGGAGTTCTTTGTTCTCTCTCCAACCGTTGCTGATACCCGCCCACACATCTGCTGTTGGCTAGGCGCGCGCACCCCCCCCCCCCCCCCACACACACACACACACAAACATACAGTAACGCACACGCACGTACGCAGAGCGTTTGCGTGGTCTTCATTTCCTTTTCTGTGGATTCTATCCTTTTTTCTTCCTTATAGTTCCCTGTTGTGGTTCTCTCTGCGTGCGTGCGTGTGTTGTTGGTCTTCATGTCTCGCCTGTTTGCTGTTGTTCTGTGCCCCCCCCCCTCTCCTCCCCTCTTCCCCTTTTCCCCCACCATTCCATTTTTTTTTTCTATTTTTCCTTTCAACGCCGTTGGAAGGCCACCAACCCCAAAGTGAAGGGTAAAAGAGAAGCGCAATGCAGAGTGCATTACGTTTGGTAACAAAATTTGTCATCCTCCCGCCTTCCCGTGCGGTGTGCGACGCCGACGGGCTCCTTTGCGCGTTGCTTCTCCTCCTCGCTCGTCTTTGATTTATCTGAGCTCCTTTGATCACCGATCTCCTTCGTTCATGCTTCTCCTGTTTTGTTTTCGTTTCTTCTCTCACGCTGTACCGACTTCTCGTCTTCTCTCTCGTTGTTTCTCTTCTTCCAAAACGCTGAGTCTCTGATGATGGTCAACCATCTCAGTACGCGCAGTATCTCAGGGCCCAACACTCGCTTTCTGTGTGTAGGGGAAGCTAGGCGGCCTGCCGCCTGCCCCTCGGGTATACGGCTGTGCGGACTCTTGGCGCCGGCAGGACGGGTCTGGGCTGGTGCTGCGCCGAAGAGAGTGGCGGTCATTACAGCACTCTTACCATCTTACTAAGCATCGTGTCGACGACTCCCACACACGCACATACGCATCGGCCTACCGCTTTTCTCTGCCTCTGCGGCGCTGCGGTGATGTCGGGCGTAGTCCTGCGCTGGGTGCTGTGGAGCGGCAATGGGGCAGAAAGACGCCAAACGGTGCTGGCGGGCCCAATGCCTTGACGGCAGCCGTGGCGCAACAGAGGCCTCGATGAGTCGTGGCCGTCTGCGTGCGTGCAGAGGTGTGTGGACTTGTTCCCCATCACATTCCATTTTTGAGCGAAACCTATAAAAAACCTCAAAAAAAAAACGTTTATTTTTTTTTCGGCAGCGATGTCAAGAAAGGAGGGGCGCGGAGTGAGCGGCAGCGGGGCTGCTTTGTGCGTTATGGGCGTGCCATCGTGAGTCTGTGTGTGAGTCTCTGTGTGAGTCTGTGTGTGTGTGTGTGTGTCTGTCTCTCTCTCTCTCTCTCTCCCTCGCAGAGGGGACTGACTTTAGGCCACCACGGGAGGGAGTCGTAAGCGCGGAAGCGGCGCCGATCCAACTGAAATGTGGCGCTGCTGTTTTTGTTTTCCTCTTTTTCTTTTTGTTGTATTTCGCCTATTTGTAGGCAGTGGGGAGGGGTCGAACGCGCAATCAACAGGGGGGAAGGGGGTACATCCGAAGCCCCCAGCTCGGACAATGCACGGATATGCATCGACCCACTAAACGACGCACGGGCACGCACAACACGTGGGGTACCTTTCTCAGTCACGTGGACCATTGGAACGCCTCGTTTTCTCTCTCCGTGAGTTTCTGTGTCGGTTCTGTTTGTTTTTCATGCGCGTGTATGCCAAGTAGGCGTTGGGTGCCGCTGCACGCGTTTTCCTGGTAACACAGAGAGACAGACATGCACATATATGCAGACAAAATTCCTCCGTAGCAATTCATCCTGGCTACGCTTTTTTATTTTAGGAAATATCTTGTCGCGTGTTAGCGTACCGCTGCC
>NC_009317.2:396689-430341 GCF_000002845.2 Leishmania braziliensis MHOM/BR/75/M2904 | reverse complement strand
CCCACCCCACACACGAATACACCTCAGTCGATCTCCACACTGAGCATACGGACGAATGGGCAAGTACGCCGTCATTGTAATCGGACCAGCCGGGTCTGGCAAGAGCACTCTGTGCGGTGTGCTAGCCGAGCACTACGCCACAATGGGCCGCTCTACACATATCGCTAACATGGACCCCGCGGCGGACTCGTTGCCATATGAGCCGTCCATGGACATTCGCGACCTCATCTCGCTCGAGGACGCGATGGAGGGAAAAGGACTGGGCCCGAACGGCGGCCTTGTCTTCTGTATGGAGTACCTCGTCACGGCGGGTGCCACATGGGTGTCACAGCAGCTCGGTGACTACGCTGAGGATTTCATTATTGTGGACATGCCAGGGCAGGTGGAGGTGCTGTCGAACCAGCCGGCCGTTCCCGCCTTTGTGCGCCTCCTCCAACAGGAGGGCTACTATACGACGGTGCTCTATCTGCTTGATGCACTCGCCACGACTGCGGACAGCGGCAAATTCATTGCGGGCTGCATGTTTTCGCTGTCCAGCATGGTCTGCTTCGACTGCCCCTTCATCAACGTGCTCACCAAGTGCGACTTGCTGAGCAAAGAGTTCAAGGAGAACGGCGTACTGGAGCACTTCTGTATGTGCGACTTTGACTACATGGACCTCTCAAGGCTGCCTCCACGCTTCCGTGCCATGTCGCGTCAAGTTGGGGCGCTGCTTACAGACTTCAACCTGGTGACCTTTCGCCCGGTGGACATTGAGGAGGTGGGGTACGTGAGCAACCTGTGCAGCGTGCTGGATGAGACACTGCAGGTGGCGGATGAGGCGGAGGTGCAGGACCACGACTTGGCGAACAACTGATCTGAGACCGAATTTATTCGCCCCACTCGCGCGCTTGCGATGCTTCGTCTTTGCTAGTCTGTCTGCCCGTGTCTGCTTGCCTGTGTTGTGTCATAAACTTTTCATCGAATAATTAAGGACGCTGCGTTTGCGTCCAAACCCTCGCTGCTTTTTCGTGTTTTATTTTTCGTTGTTGTCTCTCGTTTCCCCTCTCTTGGTGTTTGCTCTACTGCCTTAGCGAGCGACTCAGTGCCTGTGGTGTGCTTCAGTGCGTTTGCGCAGAATAGCCCGTGCCGTTGATGGGCGGTACAACTTCATTTTGGTGTCTCCGTACTTTTCCATCTTCCCTTTTACATGTGAGGCACCGTCCCCTTTCCCACTTCTTCTTCGTAAGACTGCACTTTTACTCAACTCCGCAGACATCCCCGTACTCGCGTCCTTTTGTTGGCTCAGTGATGAGGATGGGGTGTGGGGAACTACGCCGTCACCGTTGCCCTTGTCCGGGATTTGGGAGCGTCACACACACACACACACACAAACGCACACGCACACACACGCAAAGAAATCAGCGGCAGCTCCTGCTGGTACCTCCTCTTCACCAGCTTCGTGAGTGTTGCTGTACTGTGCCGTGTGGGACTCGACACGTAATGCTGCTTCTCTCACCACGGTGCCAGCGGTCGAAAAAGGGCAAAAAAAAAACGCGTCCTCGCTCGTCTCCGTTGCACCAGATGTGGCGGGGCGAGGGGAGGGGGCCACGGCGGAGCGTTGACAGCTGCAGCAGCGGCGATGATGACGCAGTACGGGACTATCCAAAGTATCGTTTCCATTCTGCACCTTCTTCCCTTTTCTATGTGGTACCCTTGCATCACCGCCATCTTGCTACTCATGTTGTTGAGGTCCAAAACAGTATAGCGGCTGCATCGTGCGCCCTCTCCTCCCCGGTGGCGAGCCATGAGAGCCACATGCCGGTGGTACTATGCGGCCGTGTTGGGTGGCATTTGCGGACGCACCCCTCCGCGCCTGCAGCACAGCATTTCACTGAGTAACCTGGATGAGGGCGTTGCGGGGCTGCGCCGCAAGCTGCAGTCGCAGTTGCACCAGAAGATGCCGCGCATGCAGACGGTAGAGACGGAGAGTCGCCTCATCGCGCAGCTCTCCCGCAGCGCCCTGCCTGAAGAGCGGGCGGAGGCACTGGAGATGGGCGAGACCATGTGGGCAGAGCTTCATGACGCGGGCTCTTCCATCCCATTTGGCTCCCGCACGGCGATGAAGATCACACTCTGCTCCTCGCTGCGTCGCTGCGCGCTAGTGAGCAAGAACCGCAAGCTGGCCGAAACCTGGACTACGCGTTTCGCCGAGCAGACAGCGACACTCTCACCGGCCGACTTCAAGGAGAGGACCTGCACGTCGGACAGGGTGCCTGGGTGGCGGGAAGCGCGCTCGCAGGCGCGCCCTGGCACGGGAATCGACGCCGATGACGTCGAGGCCGAGGCAGCTGCAAAGGAGGGGGACACCAACAAAGCCAGAAAAAAGGCCTTTTCCCCGTTTGAGCAGTATCGGCAGGAGAAGATGCTTGAGCACCCCACGGTAGAGCTGGCCTTTCGTCGTCGTGCTGGGCCGGGACCACGGTACACGGGTTGACACGTTGAGATTGATGCCTCGCACCTTCTACAGCCCTTTTCACGCTCGCTTGCTGGCGCGAGTGTGCGTCGCCCGTTCTCTCTATTTGTGCCGTGGCCCTCGGTCGCTTATGCATACGTATATGCACTTATCCTCTCTTTTACACGCATGCTTATGCATCTCAGCAACGACAAGGGCTGCGGCAAGAAGGGTTCGAGAGAAGGCGAGACAACGTTTGTTCTTCAGCTCTTAGGTGATCGACACGGCCGCGGCGATTGCGCTACTTTCTCGCGCGCTGTTTGCATACGCCACTAGAGAGGAAGGGAGAGCCAAGAAAATGGAGAGGTGATGCGGTGCTAACCAAAACTGCACGGGGTCCTGTAAGGCATGCTTGCATGGTGGGCGTTGTAGGGAGAAGTCAAGGGAAGAAGAGTGTGTTTTTGTGCGTGCCATGCGCCGGTGCTGCTGGCGGTGAGACGGCTGCTGTGTCTCCAACGCAGGCGAGGACTGGACACCGTCTCCATGGCCAACCGTATCATTCATCTCTTCATTATCAGCACTCAAGCAACCGTCAAGGCGTTTCGTACCATGTCGTACACGAACATCTACTGCGGTTCTTGCTCTTCCCTCCTCCTTCATACCTCTCACGCACTTATTTCACACCCTCGCTCTCAACCTCTTCCTTCAATGTTCCTCACACCGCTTGTGTTTATCCATCGACGAGAAAACTAGTATCACGTCAGTAGACGAGTGGGCCAAGAAAGGCAATATAAAAGAGTGGTGCCGCTTTCGGACGGTAGGAAGGTGAGCGTGATTGCATATGCGTATGTGTGTGTGTGTGTGTTTACATAACTTGTAATCATCGAAAGGCAACACCCCTCTCTTTCCCTCTCTGCTTCTCTACGTTCTGATCGAAGGGGTCGACAGCGGCGTGCAGGTCGCCATCTCCGACTACGGGAAGCAGCAAGGCAGTACAGCCATCCACCACTGCCACTTCGACCGCAAGATCGAGACGAAATGTCGAGCAGCACTGATGCAGCGCGCGACGCCGTCACCGTTAAGGGACACTTCACCAGCCTCTGCGACACCTACACTGCCGAAGTTCTCAACACTTCTCTCGCCAGCACAGATGCCACACTCAACGGACAAATATGCTCATTGGTGGTCGAGTTCGAGCTGTTCTGGCGCCACCTCTCCGTCGTCGGCGCCTTCTCCCCAAACGATGAGATCGACGACTACTCCACCACAGCGCTGGAGATGCTGTGGACACCCTACATTTTGGCGGACCTCTTCCAGCGCATCCAGGGCCCCATGAAGCGCGTCCAGGTCAGCCGCGATGGGAACAGCGGTGAAAGCAGCAGCGGTACCACGCAGCGGCAAGCAGGGTCGGGATACGAGCGCATGCAGGGCGAGGACGTGCTGCGTCACAGCGAGCAGGGCAGTGAGGCGCAACCGACGGAAACGATTGCGCGCTCAGCTGCCGATTTGACCTTTCACTTCCTTCGAGAGGAGGAGCTGCGATCCTTGTCGCGGCAGGAGGCACTTTCTCGCTCCCACGCATGGCTCAAGGTCTTCTTTGAGTGGATGCAGAACGTCCAGCTTCTAGACAAGAAGACGCTGGACACGTATGCCGTATACCGCGCCGATCAGCGGTCGCAGCGTATTGAACTCTCTCGAACCATCGCGTCGCTTAGGGCGACGCTGAAGGCCGAGGATGACAAAGTGAGTTACCTCCGCGCGAAGCGGCGCCGCATGCGGGAGCTGATGGCCGAGGAGGGCGAGTCCCTAGAGGAAACGGGAGGCGAGGAGGAGGAGACGCTGCGTGCGCGTGCGCTGGCGCGACTGAAATGGTCTATCTACGAAGGCTGCCATCAGCTTCAGATATCTTCTCGTGAGCTCAGCATGCTCGAGGCACTAAACCCAGAGCAGCGGGCCACCATCTCGAAGCAGTACCAGGACACCATGGACGCCGTGCGCCGAGGGGAGCTGTCGCTGGGTCGGCACACCTACACGATTCTGCCGGGCGGCATGATGGCGACTGGGACGGTTGATCACCCGCAGCAGGTGCGCGCCAGCGACATTGTGCAGTCGGGCGGCGTTACGGCACCTGCAGTAACCATGGCGGGTGCCGTCTCCTCTTCACTCGTTTTCAACGGCGCCAAAAACACCGAGCTGTACCGTCAGCAGGTCCGGAATGAACTGATGATGGACCGCAACGCTCCAACAATGACGCTGAAGGAGTTCGCCGAGCTGGAGATGGCGGAGGTTCAGCGGCAGATGAGCGAGGCTCAGGCGAGGCAGCAGCAGCAGGCTGAGGAGGATGCTTGCCTTGGTCCCGATGGCGTAGAGGAACGGCAGCGGCAGAAGGACAGCGCCTGGGACAACTGGAAGGACGATCATCCAGTCTACGGACTGACAAACAAGGGCAACTACTCGTGAATGTGAAAAAGTGGAGAAGGGGGTGGTGGCGTCTTGTGCTCTTCATTGCTCCGCCTCTCTCCTTTCATTCTTTACCTGTTGGCGCTCCTCACAGATGAGCGGAGTGAACGACGTTACGGATTGGTCATGCGCACCACGGTGGCCCTGGCTGACTGTTGTGACAGCCCGGTCTTGTTGCTCTGGCACACACGCACCTGCACATATTTATCTACATGTCCGTACACGCTGATAGGAACGCTGTGCGCCGCTGTGCCCGTGGAGTTTGGTCTGTCTTAGCAGTCGGGGTCACTATTCGCATTCGCGTCGCAAGTATACCCCGAGTGTGCTGCCACCGTGATGGTGAACATGCTTATCTACCTTCCCCCCCACACACGTACGAGGTGATGTTGTCAGGGCTTTATGAACGCACACAGGTCGGCGCGAGCAGCCTTAGGTTGATTAAGAGACACACCAACACCGCCACGGCTGCAAAGGGAGGAGGAGAGGAATCAATCTGTGGGTGCTGCAAGGGATGTAGGTCGTATCACCATTGCCCCCCTCTCCCCTTCTCTCTTTATTTTCGCATTCTCTGGTGATGTTTACTATTGCGTCCTCAAGTGCTGCTCTTCTGATTTCTTCACTCCGCGCCTCCGCTTTCTGTCTTCTTCCACCCCCACCCCCTTCCTCTCCCTCTCTCTCCCTCTCCTCCGGCCACAAGGGCATACACCACCGTCAAAGTCTAGAATAAGTAGCTTAAAGCGGTAGATCAGCTCGCAGAGGAGCGGGTACCTGTCTCCCCCTTGTATGCGTCTGTGTGTGTCCCTGTTCATGTGCCCATGCCTTGCGCGTGCCGTGCACCATCAGCGTTCATTCACACCGAGACGCATTCATTCATTCATGCATACGGCATACTTCGACAGACCAAGCGCATCATCGTCGTCTTACCCCCGCATCACCTCTCCCCACCACTGTGCATACACGAGCTCAATCAGTTTCAAGACCGCATTTGACTGGGCTTCTCCCTTGCTTGCTCGAATACCGCAGTCCCTTTGCACGTCCACCTGTCTTCGTCTGACGTGCGTTGCAGCCTCGCCCCTTCCCCCCGTCTGCCGCCTTTCTCCTGTCTCTTTCTCTTCTGGGTAACGCGGTACCTGGTCGGTGAGAGTGGATCTCGAGGAAGGGAAAATCGAGCAAATTCACACAGTAACGCCACGAAGACTTGCTGAGTGGCATCCTTTCGGGGAGTCTCCCGCCTCCACCACGTGCTCGATTTTCCCCCTCCCCCGCATTCAGTAAAAGTTGAGGACGGTGGAGTGTAGCCGTAGTACCCGTAGTTGCCCGCTAACACGCCAGAGATAGAGGGTCACCTGTGTAGAGCGTGCGTGTACCGTAGAATATACCAGAGTCGCCACACAGCAGGTGTAGCATCTCGTCCACATCACATAGAGCAGACATTAACCGAGGGAAAAGAGAGAGGGGGAGACACACTAGACGGACATAAGAGGAGGAAGGGGCGAGCTGGCGAGTGAAGTGCGGCATGCACCCCCCCTTTCTCTCTCTCTCATCACCTCTGCCATTGCTCCGTGTCGTCCCCCCACTCGCGCACTTGCTTGATACTATTACGACGCCCCGTTCTACCCGCACCTTGAGAGCTTCACAGTCGCCGCAGCATCGCCCCTTTTCTCTTTTTCATCGCCTTCGATCTCGTCTGGCTACATCGTGACGCGGGGTCGCCTTGCAGAGGGCGAGACGAGCGGCTATTCTTCGCACCTCCATGAAGACAACGGTGGGGCGATGGACAACCTCATCGCGAGCGAGGCCGCGGTTTCGACCTTCCTGGATGACGCCTGGGCTCACGTCGCATCAGCAGCTCGACGCCGGCATCGCAGCCCGCCAGCACGCTGGTCGCAAGGCGCTTAAGAAGTCGAAGCGACCGTTCACTAACTACTTCAAGACGGAGTACCGCCTTTCACCTCTCGCACGCCTCCCCGTCACACGGACGTCGGGTGTAATTAGCAGCTTCGACGCCGTGCGCATGATGACAGACCCGACTCGCAAGTGGGGCACTCCGTGGGACCGTGCCAGTAGCAGGGCTCGCACGCGTCACAAGCGGCAAGATGTGCTGGAGCCAACCCCGACCCAGTTCGGCGATGACTCGATTGACCGCGTGGTGGAGCGGCTGCTCGAGGTCCGCTTTGCTTGGGATCGCGAAGACGGAGTCCTTTGCACAAGTCTCGTGCCAACGAGTCTCTTTAACACCACGAAGCACTGCCGCCCATATCTCACGCAGGTGGCCCCATCGCCGCTAAGCTCGTCGACGGCTCTTTTGCCGCGCGAGTCAGCTGTAGGCGGTGGTCGGGGAAGCCACAGCTGCGAGCCACACCCCTCCGCCATGGATGGGGAAGTCGTCATTATTGCGGGCAAACCTGTACATATCATGCGGCGTACTCCGCTTCTGCGGGGCAAGTCTGGTCAACCCAAGCGACCGCACGCGCGATCCACCCTGGGCTTCAGCGGTGTTGACACGGTACCGTCGCTGGTGCTGGACGTGTCTCACGGTCCGTTTCTCACCAGCCCAGGGGTGCCACTCATGACGCTGCGGTGGAAGGGAGAGCACCGCGACCCGGCCAGCGCGCAGAGGGCCCTGCAGCTTCTCCGCCGTGCGCGAGCCGTGCCGGCCGTAGGGCTTTCGCCTCGCTCGTCGCTGCTGCTGCTCAAGGCACTGGCCACAGTGGAGGTGGAGGAGCCGGCACTGGCGGTCTCGCTCGCCATTGCGATGGGGGAGAACTACAGTGGCTACTCGGATACCGAGTGCCTCGAGTTGCTCCGCTGTCTGCGGCGCCTTGCGCTCGTGCGGAAGCTTCCCGACATTGCCGCTCCCGATATCGACACGTCCGCACTGGGCTCCGCGTCAACCACTGCTAGCCAGTTGCCGCCAACGTTGTACACGGAGGCCGAGCTGACGGACGCGCTCCTTTCCCATTACCTTGACGACGCCGCGCCGTTCCTTGTGGCGAAAGTGTGGTCCCGTCTGCCCGAGCAGAGCAGTCGCCTGCTGAACCGTGGGTACTTCCTGGACTGGTTCGATTTAATGAGGCTCGCTATCGCAGCCAATGGGCCGCAGTGCCTGCCGGAACGGTTGCCGAACGGGGTCAGCGAAGCCCCGTACGCCGCCAAGTACCTCTTTTTCCGCTACACACTTGGGCTCACGGAGGATGTGCTGCGCGCTCTCGTTGATCACCTGCGCGGCCTCGAGACGTCGACAGAGTTGATGCTTCAGCAGGTGAGAGACTCGGGTGCCCGTCACCAGCACCCACTTCCGGCGGAGTCGAGCACGTCCAGCAGCAGCCATGCCGCATCTCCGCACTTTGTGGACGAGGTCAAGGAGGAGGTGGACAAACCCCTGGTTCTGTGGCTCTGCGTCGCTCTGCTCGTACGCATTGTTGCGGAGTCCCTCGGCGATGTGGTGCGGCACGTGGGTGACTCACTGCATCAGCACACCGCATTGGCTGCGGAGCAGGCGGAGGCGCAGTACGCGCAGCACAAGGATACCCTCCAGTGCCAACAACACCGGCTGCGTGATCGTGACAGCGGCTCTGATTCAACGTCTACACCGCTGGGTCTACATCAACCCTACCCTCGCTTCAGCAATGGCGCCTACCAGCAGATGGGCTGTCGCCGACCAAAGCGGGTACGAGTGCGACTGCTGCCCTTTGAGGCGTTCCCTCGTGTATCCCAGTGCTTCTCCTGCCCCTTTGCGGCGGTGACGAAGAAGGCGGAGGCGCAGGAGCATCAGCGGCACCGTCGCCACAGTAAGCCGCAAGATCGCTTTTCGGCGCACGACTGGGGTGCTGCAGCCAGGAGGTGCGACACGCGCGGCGTGGCTATGAGTGACTCGAGCGTTGTAAGCAACAGGGCGGGGGAGAAGGGTCAGCTGAACGAGGTGGAGTCGACATTCGCCTCCGTGCTGGCTGACTCGCCGCTCATGGCGAAGCACATCGAGCGTGCATGTGCTGCACTTGTGTGGAGCACAATGGTGCTACGCTCGTGTCATGCGCTGGTGCGCAACCTCCCTCTTGTGCGCCCACCTCCGTTGGGGTTGTCGATGCCAAGCAACAACCCCAACGGTGCTGCAGCCACATCCGAGAGCGCGTCTGCGGCACAGCTTCACCATGACCGCAACGGCGACGAGTGGGCGCGCGCGTCGGCCGCGATGGAGGCGCGTCAAGCGCTGTGCTACCGCTTTGTTCGTTCAAGTGTGCAGCAGCATATTGATGCCCTCTTTGCTTTCATTCCGTGGGGCGAGATGGAGTCAACGTGGGAGCCGGTGCTGACGACTCGCATCAACACTGCAGAGGATACTTCAGCACACGATGCCGCGGACACTGCGGTCGCAGACGATGCCACCTCACTCACTGCTGCGGCTCTTGAAGCTGTGCTTATGGAAGACGATGTGGAGTCAGCGCAGGCATCTGCGAGCATGGCGTCGGCTGCTACGCTGTCCGAGGCAGAGCAGCGTGCGCGAGCCACAATGGGGGAGCTGCGCGAGCGACTCGAGGAGTTCCAAGTGGCAGTTGCTGATTTGCTCGAGGCGCATGAGACCAGCTTCCCTGCCGCCGTGCTTCCTATTTCTCCCTCGTTGCGCGCTGATGAGGGCGGAGATGTTTGAGGTGAGGTGCGAGGGAAGCTCGTGCGTGCTTCACACAGGCCCCCCCCCCCCCTCACACACACACATACAACGGATACTGTGCACCTGTACCACTAAGCGCCATAGATGCAGTAGAGAGAGAGAGGACTGACCATATACGGTAAGAAGAGAAGGGGGCGAGTGGGGAGATGGATGTTCTGCGGTGGGTGGTAGTAGGCAGGGGACACTCAGGGCCTCACTCCCCTCGGAGCGTCATAACTTCTCTCTTTCTACCGCGTTTTCCCTTTTCCCTTCCAACGTTTATCTGTGAGAGTCAACGAGGCTGCACCTCTTCCTCAGATGCACCACCACCGCCATACCCTTAATTAGACTGTGCGAGCATCTGCTGGATCTACTTACGTGAACCAAGCATACCAAGCGAACCCATTGAGGGTGGTGCGGAAGGAGGTAGTGCATTGTCTAAGGAACTCACATATGCCCAGACATTTACTCGTCCTCAAAGTTCGAGCCCGTTGAGGACACTTTTGCCTGCAAGTTCGATTTAGCAGGATGAAGTTTCCTACCTCAGAGCGCCATTCTCTGTCCGTCTTCGTCTTTCCCACGCCCCCCTTCTCGATGACCCTCCCCCCTCGCGAACTGCGCTCTGTTCTCTTTCTTCCTCGTGCTGGCCACCAACACTTCTGTGCATGCACTCCCCGCCCCTCCACGTACACCCAGCTACAGAGACACCGCTTCGGCAAGGGAGGGTTGCAAAGTAGCACCCCACCTCGTCATCTACCACGGCCACCACAAGCACTTGGCGCGGCTAACCATCGTTGCAGCCGCGCAGGGTATCCAGCCGTGCCTTCGCGCTCTTCTGCCCTTTTCCTCGGTTGTCCTCTCTTGGTTTTCCCTCTCCGGCGACTCCCCTTCAGCCGCCGCTATGAGCGTGGAGGACGACGTCACCATTGTGTCCTCGTGGGGGCAAAAGGCTTACCACTGCTTTGCGAAGGAACTGGAAGAGTTGCAGCTGCTGCAGCAGCAGCAACTGCAACTCACGGCGCAGTCGCAGCACGAGCTGGAGGAGCGCTGCAAGGCGGAGGTGGACGCGCAGCTGCTCAGGGAGCTCCCTGATGTTTTCCCGCACCTCGCCTCGGCTTTCTCGGCGTCGCGCTCTGCGAACGGGAGTCAGTTGTCGACGCCGTTGCCACCATCGCCACCTGGGCGGCCGAGCACGAAGCGGCCCAAGTCAAAACACACGCATCAGCGGATGCAGTCCGAGATGGCTGTCGTTAATGCCAAGCGTGAGTCACTTCTCCAGCAACACA
The DNA here is from genome assembly GCF_000002845.2 of Leishmania braziliensis MHOM/BR/75/M2904. Taxonomy (NCBI): domain Eukaryota; phylum Euglenozoa; class Kinetoplastea; order Trypanosomatida; family Trypanosomatidae; genus Leishmania; species Leishmania braziliensis. The sequence continues at coordinate 419,513 of NC_009317.2, read as the reverse complement.
TTCAGGCTTCCATGGAAACCCAGCAGCGACAACCAGCGCACCTGCTCGCCGCGCAGTACACCGAGCAGCTGAGCAGAACGCAGAGACAGGTGGAACTGTACTTGGAAAGAGAGACATGTGAGCTGCGCCGCTTTACCAGTAAGCCGCTTGGCGCATACGCTTTAGGTGAGGTCCTCGAACTCCCACCTACCACCACAGCTCCCGCTGCACCCGCTCCTGCAGCAGCGGCGCCACGCACTTTGTCCGCATCCCACCTAGCCCCGTCACCTGCGCTTAAGTACCGCACAGCGTCGTTCCTCCGCCCTGAGGGGACCGCCCCAGTGGCACACCGCGGCACATCGGAGCGGAGTGTCGCCGCTCTGAGCAACGAGCCAGCGTTGCGGCAGAAGACGAAGAGGACTGACCGCTCGGGACGCACCAATGGCGCGGCGGCGGCCTGCGTGCACATCGCAGGCAAGACCGGCCCTCCTGTGTTAGAGAAGACTGGCTGCAGTCACCAAGCAACGGACGACACAGCGTTGCTCGCGATACCGCCGCCGTTCTTGATTGATGCCCATCAGTTTGCCGTCGAGTACAACGAGATGCTAAAGAAAGAGTACGGCTATTGCCCCGCCATGACGAACACGTTTGCCACCGACGAGCACGCGGGAAGTTGCGAGGCCGCCGTCATGGCAGCGGCGCTGAAAGATCAGCTGCGCACGCACGCGCCAGGGGTGACGAACAAGAGGCCAACTGCTGCCGAGAGCAGCAGTTGGGTGTTGCCCCTGCTTGAAACGGCAGCGCGCTGCGTCGACACCGGCGCAGCGTTGTCGCTGTTACCTGCCCATGCAAGCGGCGAGGATGGTAGTGACGGCAAAGAGCCGAGCAGTCGCCTAGCGCACTCCTTTGCTAAGAAGAAGGGTCTACCGACACAGCCAGATACCAAGAAACGAGCCACCGCCGGCGGCAGCACTAGCAGCCCTCGGCAAGGAGGGCGGGTTCTGCCGGCGTTGTCTTCTGTGCGAGGCAACATCTTGGTCTCTCCAACTTCGAACCCTCTCGATGGTGTTGAGTGCTCCAGCAAAGGCGGCGGTCTCTCTCTCTCCACCTACGTAGGGGTGCCGAGCCGGCAGGTTGTCAGGTTTGTGAACCGCAATGCTTACCGAACCCGACTGCGTCTGAAGCCGGCCTCGCACCCATGGCTCACGTACCGGTGCGTTTGCATTGCTCCCTCCGCCGCTGCCGCGATGGTGCCACCAGAGACGCCGCTGAACTGCGGCGGCTACGTGGAGGTCGAGGTTGTCTTCTGCCCCACCTCCTTCGAGGCTTCCACGGCGACGGTGGAGGCGGTGCTGGAGGTGGGTGTGACACGCGAGTTGAATGATCGAGTCGGCAAGGGAGCGCAGTGGCACTTCATATCCGTGCCGTTGCAGGGGCAGGTGGTACTGCCGCACTTCGAGTGGTGGTGCAGCGCCACTGCGGACGTCACGAGGTCCATAGTCGACACAGACGAGGTGGCGCTCGATGGAGAGCCGAGGGCATTGGCGGAGGAAGAGGCCAATGACAGCGTCAAAGCGATGGACGCAAGAGGATCTGCCGCTGCTCAGGCGCCGTGGTTCATCACCCATGACGTACTCGCCTCTCGCGCGGCGCGTCTGGACGTGAGCGGACCTTCTTCGGTAGTTGCGACCTTTGGCGATGTGCTTCTCCTCGCCTCGGTGAAGCAGACGCTGTACCTCGAGAACACTGGCTCTACGGCGGTCGTGCACGTCCTGAGCTCGTCCCCGGAGTTTACAGTCTCGCTGCCGCCGGTGGTGCCCGCCGCGCTGCCCACCAGCCACGCGATGCCGCTCCACGTCTCTTTCTGTCCATTGTCGGAGGGCCCTTGTGAGGGGAGTTTGACTGTGACGGTGCGCGCCAGCGATGCTGCGGACAGCCCCGTCCTCACAGAGCACACTGTGAAGCTTTTGGGCGTCGGCGTTGTGCCGCGTGTCAGGATTGCTTCGCTCGGGCCGCAGGTGGTTCAGGAAGATGCTGTGCCGCAGTGGCAGCTGTGCAAGAGTGAAGCGCCACTCAACATTCTGCTGAAAGGCACGATACCAAGTGTGCCAACGGAGGTGCCGGTGACTGTGCGCAACGACTGTGCCGTTCCGCTCCCCTATCACTGGCACAACGGTGAGTCTCCGTGCACGGATGAGAGTTGCGGCGGCGATGCAGAGTCCGAGCAGAGGGGTACGCACGAGGAGGACCAGGCGTGTATCCACGAGAGGCCAGCGACTACCACCGTCACCACCTTCATGGCCGTCACTGCCGTCGGTGTGGGCGCCAACAAGACTTCTTACATCACACCGGCCTTTGGGATACTGCCACCAATGAGCACGACGACCTTCATCCTCACCGTGACGCCGCACACCCTGCAGCCTCTGCAGACGCTTTACAACCTCTTTCTGGACAAGATGCCGGACCCCTCAGCGCCGCGGAATGCGGCGAAGCTTCCATTTGTGGACGAGGGGGTGCTGGAGCTGTACCGCCGCAGTCGACCTATTCCTTGCTCCGCGCATGGTTCGGCGGCATACAGTGTAATGCCTCTCGACGACCCTGCTGTGCGTGCGATGGCGCCGCCCAATGGGCTGCAGGTGACTTACCTGGACCCTATTGCCGTCTTCGCACGTTTTCAAACCACGCAAGGGGAGCACAGTGGCTACGTCGACCCAGACGCCGTCTTCGCCACCAGCTTCGTGACGTATCAGCAGCCGGTGCTGCCCACCCTTTCCATCGACCCAGCGGTTCTCGAGGAGCGTGTCGAGTGCCTTATCCAGTCCCGGACGACGCGCACGGTGTCGCTGCACAACAGCTCGCCAATTGCGATGCACTTTGTGCTGGACCCAACCGCTGCCGAGTTCGCCGCTTCTGTTCAGCAGTACGGATACCAAACCGAGCACACAAACCCCATCCTCACGCATGAGCGCTGGCGCGCCTCTTTCCCAGCTAGCGATGGCATCTCCGTGCAGTGCCAGCCTCGCAAGGGCCAAATTCCGCCTTATGGCACGGTAACCATCACTGTCCACTTCACGCTGGAGGCAATCGGACCGCACTACGCCGTCGTACCCTGTTGGATACCAGAGGTAGAGCTATTGTGCGCGCGTTTGACGGCAACGAGCTGTGCTTCCAGAGGAGCGCTCTCAAAGTGCAAGTCGACCTCCCTACCGATCAACCCACGAGCCCTCACCAGCGCCGGTGCGGCGGGCCGACGCATACTTTTGACCTCGCCACTACAGGAGGCGTCGCTCGGAGTCGGTGCGCGTTCAGGCACGGCCAACGTCGCCAGCGGAGGCGCGGGGAGGCGATCAAAATCCGCGTCACCATTTGGCACCGGAGGAGGCCTTCTCTCCGTGACGGTGACAGCAGCGGAGGATGCTCAGCAGCAGCAGCACGCGGAGGACTGCGGCTACTACGCCCTGCATGTCACGGCCACCGGTGTTGGCCCGACCGTCATGACTAGTACTGAGCTGCTGGACTTTGGGCTGATTGAACTGGGTCAGGAGGCGGCTGCCTCCTTTACCGTGTCGAACCCGAACTCTATCCCTGTCCTATTTGACCTCTGCGACCCGCTCATGCGCCAACCGCCGCGCTTTGTGTTTATCCCGGAGTCGTTCCGCCTGGGTGCCGGCAACACAGTCGAGGTGACGGTGTACCGCAAAGTCGTCTCTACGGAGGACGCGCAGACTTTTTTTGAGCTCACCGTGCGTGACGGCGGTGCCTCCGTCGCTATCGAGACGCGGGCAACCATTCAGCAGCCGCTACTCGTCATTGAGGACCCCGTCGTGCAGTTCGGGGTCGTGCCGGAGAGCGTGTGGCAATGCGGAGCCTTCCACGTGTCGAACCGCTCCGCGCTCGACACCGTCTTCGCCGTCATTCCGGCAACCCCTGCACCGTCGTACATGGAGCTTGACTACAAGGCTGAGCATGTCTTACGCGCTGGGGAGCAGCTGACAGTGCCTGTGCGCTGCCGCTTCCGCATCTGCTCTACTGCAATCACGAACCACGGCAACCGGGGAGATACATCGGCGTCGCTCGTGAGCTTGCAGAAGCACACTGCTACTGCGGCAGGGGCCAATGATTGCTACTCGACACTGCTCGGCGTTGTCTCGAAGCGCAGCCGGCAGACGCTGCTCGTGGAGGTGCGATGCGACATCGTCGAGCCGCTGGCCGTCTCCGTAGACGTAGTACCAGAAGCGTCCCCGGATGGCAGTGGAGCAGTGGCCTCGACTGTACACATGTCTACTGAGGCATACGTGCGAGCACTTCTCTGGAATTCCCTCGAGTCTATCCTGTGCGCGCGTGCCACTGCTGCACTAGATGACTCACTGGTGTGCGGGGGGCATGCAGCCCCTCTCGTGGCACATCATTACTGCGCAGCGCTGAGTCTGGTCGACTACATGCTTGATGACGTCCCCCTCTCCTGCCTCTCCCTGACAGTCATCCTGAAGAATTACACTGGCTGCGAGGCGAACTATGACGTGTGTGCGAAACACTTCACGCCACTACCGCTGGAGGCGCTGGGTGCGCCGAGGATTCAGGACAAGCGGCGCAAGGTGGAGGAGGGCGCCAGTCGCGGCGGCGGCAGCAGCAGACAGGCAAGCCGCGCCGGCGCCTCCGGCGGCAGTCGAAAGACCACCCAGGCACAACTGCAACAGCGACAGGAGCAGCCACTGTCGCCATTCTTAGCACTGGCATCAAGGGCTTCAACAGGGAGCATCAGCAACGGCGGAAATGACGGTGCCGCGCTCCCGGCTTTCTGGATCAAGAGCGTACAGAGTGACGTAACAGTGCAGCAGCAGCAGTGGCAGATGATGGAGGCCGCGCAGAAGGTTCTCGGTGACGGTCGCAGCTGCGTGACCTTGCTCGACTCTTTGGCAGGCAGTTTGGGCCCTTACGGCCAGGTGCAGCTCCCGGTTCGCCTACTGTGCACCCTACCCGGCCGCTACGCCGAGCGGCTGTGTGTGCGCGCTAACGCGACTCTACCGTGGCTTCAGATCCCTGTCGATTATGAGGTGTACGGCAAACCCATTGTGCTCGATACAACCACGTCGGGGCTCATAACGGAGGGTGGGCGTGACGGCAAGGAGGTGTTGCTGATGCCGCCTGTGATTGCGCCGCTGGGAGCGTCACGGCGGACAGTGCGACTGGTAAACCGTGTGTCTCGCGACATGGATGTGACTGTGAGCGTGTTCCCATGCTCGCTGGGCATGGCTGTCCACGCCGTCGACCCGGACGCACCAGCAGATCAGGTGGAGCTAAGACTGTGCGCCATGACCGCGGAGGATCAGGAGAAGGAGCGGAATCGAGTGGGGAGGGTAACAGCGACGCCGTTCCAACTGCGTATCCCTGCCCACTCGCGGCGAGATGTGTTGCTGGAGTTTACGCCGACGGCGAAGCTCACGGAAGAGTCCAACGCAGACAAGTACGACACGGCCCCTGGTGGCTCATCGGACTGCACTGGTTCAGCTGGCGGTAAGGGCGACGGTAGCACAAGCACGACGGGCTCCTCTACCGTCCATGCGGCGCATGGTAGCGAAAGCGAGGAGGACGGTGAGGAGGCAATGCTACCCCCATCAGATCACTGGTGGGAGGGCAGCGTCTGCATCCACGCCATGCTGGCGCAGAGTGAGTTGAACGACGTCTTCCTTATCGACGACTTCTACGCTCGCTACGCGGATCGCTACCCGTCCCAGCGTGTGGCCCGCCCCATCAGTGGAGCGGCCTCAGCTGCGGGATCGAAGGCTGCGGTGTGTAGCTCAGGTAGCACCAGTCTGTCAGTGGCGCAGCTGACTGTAACGCAGCCACTCCGTATCCGTCCTGGAGGCAGAGTGGTGCGTGGTGGTCGTGTGGTGTGGCCCTGCGAGACAGCGCAGCGAGTGCTCGACCGCGCCGCAGCGGCGGGTGACGCACTTGTGCCAAGCATCACTGCTGCTGCTGCTAAGCCGATGGATCACAGCGCCGACAGCGATGACGACAATGCAAGCAGCGGAGGAGTCTTTCTCAACTCGCAGCGACCAGACTCCACTCTGCCACTAGAGGTGCTACAACGGGAGGCAGAGGAGCGGCAAGCGCTTGTTGCCTTCATGGAGAGCCGCCGTCGCGTACTGCAGGAAGAGAGCCACAAGTACTTCACGCCGATTGAGTTGCGCTTGCGAGCGCGGTGCGGTCGACCGCACCTGACGATCGAACCGTCAGAGCGGTGTGTCAGCTTTCCAGCGGTGCAGCATGTGAACGAGAGGACTGCAGCGGCGACTTCAGTTGTGCCTCTCTGCACAAAGACGATTAGGCTGACGAACCGCAACAGCTCAGCACTACGTTTTGCTCTATCGCTGTCTGCAGCCAACCACAGCGATGGTGCAAGCTTGTTTTCCATCGTGCGGTGTGCTAGGTGGCGCTCCAGCCAGGATGCAGCGACGGAACTGTTTACCGCTGGCAGGACGACATCTACGGCTGGTGCTGCGGCGCACGAGTACACACTAGATAGCATGGACGCGCTTGACGTGCACGTCGAGGTGCACACCGAAAGCTCTGCTTGGCGACAGGCGTGCGCAGCTGTGAGAGCCGCACCACCACTACCCTCCGTGTCGAAAAAGGCGCCTGCAGTGGAAGGGCTGCTGAGGGTGCAGTTCCTGCCCACGTCTGAATCGGCTGACGCTGCGTGCACTTCCCCCGACAACATCGTTTCCGCACCTTGCCAGCTTCTTCCTCTCCGCGTACTCCTCACAACGCCGTTGCTGGAGTGCAGTCCTGGGGTGGTGTGGTTTCGCCCTGGCCAGCAGCGCCACGACGGCCGCCGGCAAGTGGCGTACCCGCAAAAGTTTGTTTTGCTCAACCGGAGTGCCGTCCCGGTGTCCTTCCAGATCCACCCCGTCACTGACGCCGACGGGGAGGCAGTGCGGACATTCCGCCTTCAGCAGCAGCAGGGCATGCGCTACGCCTACACAGGCGTCTTCTCGCCTGCGGCCTCACAGGGCCTTTTGCTGACAAATGCGACCATGACGCAGCTCGGCATCTCGGCTACCCAGCGCCAGTGCGACTCCATTACGCGTAAAGTGAAGGCTTCTGTTGAGATGCCTGCCTTGGCACCGCCGGCGGAGGGTCTTCCTAACCTTGTGTACGTGGATGAACCAGCGCGGTTCTCGCTCAGTCCGCTAGAGGGCGTCGTACCTGCCGCGTCGTTGGGTGGTGAGCCTGGTCGCCTTGAGGTACGTGTCACCTTTGTCGAGTTCTCCGATCTGCGGTACGAGTCACTGTTCAAGGTGATTGTTGTCGGCACTGCCGCCCAGCCACCGACCTACGTGCTGCTGCGTGGCGACAGCCGTGACACGGAGGTGTAGCGCTGTCGTCACCGTCGGCCCCTCTCTTGAGGCGCGGCGGACGAAGACAGGCAAGCGCTTCGTGGTTCGTCTTGGCTGTTCGAAAGGTGAACCACGAGCTAATAAAAAACGCACGTACGCTACGAACAGATGGAGAGAGAGACATAGCGAGTGTACCCAGACGGCGTGTGCGCTCGTAATAGCGCAGGTGAGAGAAGAGGTCATGGCATGGCCTCTTCGATGCCCGTCTTGGCATCTCTCTTCGCCTATTCGTTTGCCTTCTCTCGTACTCTTGCTTGACTGATGTACAAATTTTACTTGTTTCTTCTTGCCATTGTTTTCCGTCTCAATGACTCTGTGGGCGCTTCTCCGACCCCCTCCCCTTTTCCCTCTCCTGACACCTCGCACACTACACAAGCCCCCCAATCTCTCACCCCCTCTCGCTTTGACTTGGTAGTGTTGTCGCTGGTGCGTCTCCCCTGGACGACTTGCAAGACTGAGCAAACACACAAAGGGTGACGAGTTAGTTTTGCGGTCAGACGTGCAGACACGAGTTGCACTAGTGTGTGCGCAATGCTGCTGCTGCTGCTGCTTATTCTACAAAATGTTGATGGGCGGTGGGTGTTGCCCCCCCCCCCCTCCTCCTCCCCACACACGCACGCACGCACAGATGTGTTGCACCCTTCACCGCGTGCAATTCTTCTCTCTCCCACCCCCCTTCTCTGTCGTCCCGCCTCGCCTCGCCTCACCTTTTTCTTCTTTTGGGTTTTTTTAAAATTCTCCTCGTGGGCCGAACCGCTCGTCGTTGATGTGCATAAACACACCTGCACGCGACTCCCCTTGCTCTGTCTCTCTCCCTTACTCTCAACTCCGTCACCACCTCTCACAGATTCCAATACTCGTCCCCCCACAAACATCAGCAGCCACCCTAATCACCACACACAATCCATTCGTGTACGTGAGCGTCTCTCTCTCTTTTGTTCGTGTCAGGTGTGCATGCGGATCGAGGGGGGTTTCTGGAGTTGCTGTTGCGCTGCCACTTACGGTCCACCGCAGACACTCACGACCCCTCCTCTCTCTCCTTGCAGCCTTTCCCTCCCTCTTTTTTGCCTCGTTTTGCGCCCCGGTGCGAACGCCACGCCCATACGGGCAACGTTTCCGTGCGGTGTACTCTCCACCCCCGATCCTCTCGCCCTCTCCGCGGCTCACGCTGTTTTGCTTTGAAGGGCTGCGCGTTGACGCCTGCTCACAGATTCTCTAGACGATGTACAATTTGCCAGTCCAGCCGTCTAACCCGTACGAGGGTGGATATGGCAGCTACGGGGCTTACGGGTCCGCTGCGGCCTCCGGAGGCGCGCCGGCTGCGGGGTCGTATTACAACCCCAATCAAGGTTACACTGCGCAGGCGAGCTACTACGGCGGTGCCGCTCAACAGGGTGCAGCGCCGCCACAGCAGGCCTCTTCCGCTTCACCATCGTCGTACAACTATGGCAGTTACGGATACGTGAGTGCCGCTGCACCGAGCGCCACTGCGGCACCAACTTCTGGGTATCCTTACGGTGGCAGCGGCGGCCGCGCCACGACGAGCGCGCAGGCCTCACCTGTAAGTGCGCCACCCATCCATGCATCGGCGTCACCACCTTCCACCTCTGCGCCGTCTGCAACTGGATGCAGCCCTTACGGCTATCAAGCGGTTGCTGCAACCCCTGCGCCGTCCCAGCCGCCGGCACCGTCAGCACCATCCTCAGTCTATCCATCATCAGGCAACGTTTCGTCTACAGCTGTGACTGCCAGTGACCCGTACCCAGTCCCTTCCTCGGCAAGGCCCGAGCCATTGACGCGGCAGCCGATTCAGCAATGCGGAGACGCTATGCTGGGCAGTGGTAGCCGCGACGTCAGTCGCCCGCTGCGCCCCTTGGCTCGACAGCCGCCGGCGCGCGTTGTGAACGTGCGCGCCGTACCAAACCCGGAGCGTAGCATCCAGCGCAACAGCGGTGCCCCGGTCGAGTACCTAACGTGCACGAACGAGCCGCCCTACGCCACAGTCAACTTCGTCGGCCTCGACAACGGCAACGCTAACTCGAAGTTCTTTCGCCCATCCATGCTGTGTGCGCCTGGTGAAGAGCGACTCGTGAAGGACAGTCACGTCCCTTTCGGCGCCATCCTCGCACCGCTGTGTCAACCGCTCCACAACAAGGAGGTGGTCCCACTGGTAAAGCAGCCAAAGCCACCTGTGCGCTGCCACCGCTGCCGTGGCTACATGAGCTGCCACGCCCAAGTCCTCGAGATGGGCCGTAAGTGGGAGTGTCCACTGTGCGAGGTGACCAACGACGTCGCCGACGACTTACCCATTACTGATGGAATGGGGGGTCGGGTGAGCGTGGCGGATCACCCGGAATTGAGCTTTGGCAGTGTGGAGTTTGACGTCGACGACTTCCCTGAGTACGCGCTGCGCACGGAGACCGGTGTTGTGCTGCCCAACCGGCCGCTGCATCACCTGTTCCTCATCGACATCTCACGCGACGCGGGGCAGCGCTTTCTTGCCGACTACGCGGAGGCTATTCGGGCTGCCCTGCAGCGCATGGCAGAGCTGACGCCCGAGTGTAGGGTGTCCTTTATCACATTCGCTTCGCAGCTGCACTTCTACAACTTTCGCCACCCTGATATACCGCAGCTATGCGTGCCGGACGTCGAGAACCCGTTTGCGCCGCTGCCGTTCACGAGTTTGTGCTGGCTGGAGGTAGGGGCGGAGCTGGAGCGCCTGGAGAACTTCCTGACTCGGTTACCGCGTTTGGCCGTCGACGCGGACGAGTCGGATTGCGTGCTCGGCGCTGCGGTGAAGGCGGCGACGCTGGTATTGGCAGGGCAGCACGGTGGGCGTGTGATCATGTGCGCGGGCCGCCACCCGCAGCGCGGCATTGGACACATTGTGCTTCGCGAGCAGCACAAACTCTACGGCACCGATCGCGAGAAGGAGCTTCTGCGGCCCATCGAAGGTTTCTGGACAACCACGGCAGCCGCGGCGGCGAGGCAGCAGATCTCTTTTGACTTGTTCATGTTTGCCACGGGGTATTGTGAGCTGGTGACGCTGTCCAACGTGTGCCACGTGACGAACGGTCGCGTTCTCCTCTTCAACAACTACGACCCACTTGTTGACAACACCAAGGTGAGCGCCTCCATGCAGCAGCTGCTGACCGAGGAGGCCGGGTACGCTGGCATCCTGCGTGTTCGATGCAGCACCGGCCTCCATGTGCAGCGCTATCGGGGCCACTACCTCTCCCAGACGGTGCAGGACATGGACCTGGCCAGCATCACGGGCAGCTCCACGTTCTTTGTGGAGTTCGCGCATGAGGACAATCTGCCGAAGGACAACTACGCCCATTACCAGTCAGCACTGCTGTACACCACACGCTCTGGCCACCGTCGCGTGCGGGTGCAGTCGTGCCGGCTGCGCGTCGCCTCCTCCTTGACCGTTCTCTTCCGCAACATGGACCTGGAGGCGGTTCTGTTTGGCTTTATCCAAGATACCATGGCGGAGGCGGTGAACAAAGGCCCACGGCAGGCGCGCCAGGGGATGACGGACCGCCTCATCAAGGCCTTCTTGTGTTACCGCCAGTACTGCGCCTCGGAGAAGGCGGGTGGGGATTATGAAGACGTCAAGACCACCATCCGTGATAAGAAGAACACTCTCCTGATGCCGCCGCGGCTGAAGTTGCTCCCGGTCTACCTGCTGTGCCTGATGAAGTCTGACGCGCTAACAGAGGGCACCATCGTGCACATCGACCACCGCGTGGCCAGCATATTTGACCTTGTCTCGATGCCTGCCCACAAGCTGCTCAACTACCTATACCCTTCTCTCTTCTGCCTGGACGACTTGGAGAGCGACCCGGCGATCGGTACGCTGGATGTGGCGACGGGAGACTGCATTCTACCGCACCATCGCCAGCTCCTCTTCGACAGCGTTGCGCGGGATGGCACGTACTTGCTATGCGACGAGCAGGCACGGCTCGTGTACATGTGGATTGGGGAAAATGTGCCGCCGAAGGTTGCGAGTACGTTATTCGGCACCTCTGATGTAGGCTCCGTGTGTGTGGTCGGTGGGCCAGGCGAGGAGTGCTTCAGTGAGCGCCTGCGCAACGTCCTCTACGCGCTCATGCTGCGCGAGGATGGCATGCGGCGTCTCATCGTGATTCACCACGGTGAGCGCTCTGAGGACTCCTTCTTCAAGGAGCTCAAGGAGGAGATGTGTACCAACAAGATGGGCTACGACGAGTACTTGACGCATCTGCACCGCACAATCCAGACGCGGGTGTCGTCAGGCTGGTGAGCTGAGGCGGAGAAGAGTGGAGCGGCGCCACCGCTCCTTTGATGACTAAGATGGTAATGGTGAACGTTTTCTGCGGGAGGGGAGGGGCTGCCAGTATGCGGAGGACAAATTACAGAAGGTGGGGGTGGGTGGGGGGGGGTGGTGGTGGCCGTTGCATAAGTTATGCCGCTAGCTCGCTGGTGATGCCACGTCATGCATGTGTGTGTGTGTACTTGGCTATGCCCTTCTCTTCCCTTCATGAGTTTTTCCTCCTCTTAGACCTCCTTTGATGTCGTGTCTGCCTGTGTGCGCCTTTTGTGTGTATCTTTCACTCTTCCTCGCCTTCCCTTCTCTCGTTTCCTCTCCTTCAATCAGCGCTGCTTGCGGAGAGAGGCGTATCTGCATGCGTATAACGTGTGGCGTGTGTGCTGTTGCGATGTTTTCTTTTCTGTTTCATGTTAAGCTACATTCATAGGCTTTGGTGCGCGTGGATTCGTGTGTCTGTCTGTCTGTCTGTCTCTCTGTGTGTGGGAGAGGTCCGTGGCGAGTGGTGTGGTGTGCGTGGGCGTGTTCTCGTTGTGGTTGATACACCGCTGCTGAGCGCGTTAGTGATCAAACGTGTGGTTCACGAAGAAGAGGTGGAGTACGAGGGCTGAGGGAGGGGCCCACGACGATGATGGATGTCAATAGCTTACTTTCCTTTCATCTCTCTCACTTGCTCTTGTGTCTCCTCTGATGCCTCATGCCTTCTACCCCATTCATGGATGTAGAGGAGGGCATGAAGACGCGCACACAATCACCCAGTGTGACGACACCGTGCTCCTACTGGTACGGTGGGAGTCCCTCGTTGTCTACTCCATCACTTCATCCCTCCCAAACATGCCTGCGCATGAGCAAACGTTCACCTCTGTCGTCACCTTTCGTACACGAGCTACGTTGCCTGCGGTGATACTGAGTTCTTTGCCCTCCTTCTCCTCCGTTGCCCAGGCACACCTTCCCTCTACTCACCTCGATCCTCCCCCCCCAATCAGCCTTTGAGTACTGGCACCGGCAGCCCATAGATGAAGCAAACAGCTCCGCGGTGGATTTAAAGGCATACGCACATACATACAAGCACACCCTTAGTATCCACATCCTCTACAGGCGCTGAGTTGTCAGCGACTAATGGACACGCGTTTCCACTGCGTGTACTTGCTCACCAGCCTCGACCCTCAGTGCGAGGGTGACTTTTATATTGGCTACACCGTGAACCCCTTGCGGCGGCTGCGACAGCACAATGGCGAGCTCGTGAACGGCGCCCGACGCACGAGTCGTCGTGGCCGTCCGTGGACGATTGTGTGCTGTGTCTCGGGCTTCACCGACGATCGAGCCGCGCTGAAGTTTGAGTGGTGCTGGCAGCACCCAACCGTATCCGCGCGGCTGAGGAACACGATTGACGTTCTCACAGGCCTGCGGCGTCTTCCCTATGCAGTGGCCACTCTGCACCTCCTCGTGCGCGCTTCCCTCTTCTGTCAGCTGGATCTGACGCTGCACATCTTTGAGCCTGCACTCTTACAGGAGGCGACGGCCAGGGCGGAGGTGTTCCTGGCGACCCGCCGTGGTGCCTTGGCCGTAGGCAGAGGGCTACGAGTTGAGTCACCTCGAGCGAGCCCACAGCAGCATTCGCAAAGAAGCGCGTCCGTGCCAGGGCAGGCAGACGATAATGCGACACCGCCGCCGCCCGCACTCGACTCTCAAGGAGGACTGCAGGATGCACCGCTGTCGTCGACCCTCGCAACCACCACGGCCACTTCTCGCATTCTCCCCCCGCTTACCCCGTCGCTTTTGTTTCATGTCGAGGCTACAACGCGGCAGGCCTTCGAGGATGCCCACCTAAGTCACGATCGGTGCCTGTTGCTGCCTGGCGTAGGGACGAGTGTAGACCTGAGGGGGGCAGAGAAGGGGGGCAGCCCCATGAGCGCGACTGCCGGCAGCTTCTGTCCGTATGATGTATCGTTGCTGTGCGAGGCGGTTCGAGCGGAGTGGTCGCACGCCTCCTTTGCCTCTGACTCGGACGACGAGGGCACGCGGCGGCTCGCGCCCTATTGCCGCACCGCAGCCTCGCGCACGCCATCGCCACAGCGCGTTTGCACAGAGTCCATGCCAGATCTTCTCGGCTACCGCAGCGAAGGGCGCGCGGGCGACAGCGACCTGGAAGTATACTCAGGTAGTAGTCTCGGCTGCGGTGCGGCGTCACGCTCCTTCTCCTCGCCTCCCCCACCACTAGAGTCTTCGCAGCTGTCGACTTCGTGTTTACCATTGCCCCCAGACGTCAACGCATCCGCTTCATTCGTAGTGGACGCACTTCATGACAGCGTCCCGGCTGCCTATCTGTCTACCACAGCGGCGGCACCCACTCCACAACCCCGCATCCCACTGCGTTTCGCGGGCCATGGCGAGGTAGACTTTGCACGCGCCCACGCAGAGGAGCAAAATTGTCTTCATCACGGACTGCTGCCGTGCAGTCTCTGCGCGTTGCCACTGCAACCTTCGGTTGTGGCGTACTGCAGCCGTGCGCCTTTCTGCGCCCTGCGCTGCCATCTGAGCTGCTTGGCGATGTGGATGCTGTATTCTGAGGCAGAGGCCGCGACCACCGTAGACGGTGCTGATACCAGCCCTGCGCCACTTTCGCAAGCACCGCCGGCGCCCCTATCCCCGCTTCGTCGACTGATTCCCTCCCAGCCATGCCCATGCCCCCTCTGCGGTGTCCTCCTGCACTGGGGCCCGCTCGTGAAGGCGTTGAAGAAGCGCGTGGTTGTGGAGCGGCGCCTATACGCGGCACAGCGGCGCATTCGCATGGAACAACGGTGGCAGGCACGCCTGAACCACATCAACACGGCAAAGAGAGGCACCGGTGCGGCGACACGGCGCCGACCGCGGACGCGGGTGAGCGCTGCCGCGCTGCTGAAAGGCGGCGAAGAGGCAGTCCGTGCTGCTTCGACTACAGCAGTGCCCACTATCCATGCAGGGCTGGCACTACAAAATAAACGGCGGGTGCGGTCGCCGAGTTCTTTGGGTGAACCTCCACTGGCACCACTCGCTGCTGCCGCCTCTTGTCCCTCTCCCTCCATCTCTTTTGCGGCGTCGTCTCCCACGGCGAGCGCGTCGGCGATGCTTTGCCACCATGGTGCCTTGACGAGCGCTACTGGCACTAATACTACCGTTGCTGCTATGGTGTCTGACGCGTCTCTCTTGTCTCTGACAGACTTCTGTGAGGATGACTGGCTGTAGACGTGAGTGAGCTTGATGCCACCGAGGGAGAAGAGGAACCAAAGCGCAAGAGAGAAAAGAAAATAGAGCCGCAGAGGTGTGTGCTCAATGCAGGTTGGCTACTCTGTGCCTTTGGCCAGTGTTACTGTGGAGATGTGCACGGTGGGCAGAGGAACGAGGGTGCGCCGCTGTTCTCAGCTACCTGGCCTCAGCTACCCATGCAGGTATCGATTCTCTGTTTGCCGTCTCTCTACGTATTCTCCCCACCCCTTCTTAGCCAGACCCTCGCGTCCCTGCCTCCCATGTGGTAAGCGCAGCTGTTCGATGACCGAGGCGAGGGAGAGGGGGCGAAGGAGAGAAGGGAGGGGACTTGGCTGACAGTTTCTCCGCCTCTTTCCTCCTGCGCACATTCATACGAAGAGACACTCGTGATGCTCCCCTTTCTCTGCATATGTGCTCCGTGCGTGAATGAGTCGTTGCTCTCTCCCCCACTCCTTTGCCGGTGGTGGGCGCTCCCTCCTTCGTCTCTCCGAGGCCCACTCTCTCTCTCTCTCTGAACCCCTGCCTCTTCTCTGCCCACGTACGAACCAACTTTGCTGTATTGTGCAGAGCCTCTCTCGTTGGCCACAGAGCAGTTCTTGCACTAACGCTGAAGCTTCTCTTGTAGGGAAGCGCCTGCCCACTCGCCCCCCTCCCCCACAGACACAGCCAAATATTTGCAGAAGCGCTCATCTGCTAATCGGAGAAGTCGCTGTCCTCTTCCCCTCTCTCTCTCTGTTCTTCGTTGATTGCCATCCTCGCTGAGTCGTGCGTTCATGTGTGTGCGTGTGTGTGAGGGATACCCCAGGACGAGGTAGTGCTCACCCCGGTCTACGGGGTGGAGGTGATGACGACCAGACCCATCGTGATGGAGGCGGACTCGGTCACACAGCGGTACCACTTTCGACCTCCGGTTGAGTTTGGCGCGACAAGCTATAACTATACCGCTCAGCGGCGTCGCGGTCGTTTCGTGATCAAGATGGCGGCCGCCATGTACCTCGCCACGCTGCCAGCGTACGACACGCCTGGCAAGTGTGCCAAGGCTATGTCGTACCTCTGGAGCCACCATCGCCTTGCACTCGAGTACCTGCGCCGCACACAACAACACCAAACACAAGCAGTGAGAGGGGCGGGGGCGCGGTCTTACACCAGTGAAGAGCTGCGAGTGGCCGAGGCCAAGTGGAAGGCGCACTTTGGCGAGCAGGTGCTGCTACCCGATGGCTTCCAGAGGTCGTGGGACGAGATTGTTCCATTTTTTGTGCAAAGCATACAGGAGTTGGAGCGAGACTTGGCTCTCCCCAATGCCCAGGGGGACGGCACAGAGAACGGAGGTCTGGCTGTCAATACAACCGCCAGTGAGGAGGTCGAGGCCGCGGGTCAGTTCTTGGATCTGACCAAGATTCATGCTCGAGCACTTTTCGTTCTTTACGAGAAGACGGTAAGTCATCTTCGCACGGTTTCGGTCGCGAAGAGCTCCATGGGGACCCTTAGCACACCGGAGCACCAGCACCTGGCTTCGCGTGGGTGGCTGCCAATTCACCAGATCCTGTCTGAAATCAGTCCAGACCTGGAGGGAGAGCCCGCTCTCAAGGTCCTGTTGGAGTGGATGAGGGCCCTAGATGAGAGTCAGAGAGGGACGATTTACGTGGCTCTTCTAACACCTTTGAACGTTCTGGGGAAGCTGCAGCTGCTGCACGACGGTGACTGGGGCGAAGGCGGTGTGGCGACAGTGACAGCGGAGATGGCGGAGGCGGCACCCGTTACTCACCTCCGCGCAGCATGGGGTCACAAGGACGCCGACGTGGCAGCCGCGGTCATTCAAGAACACATCCCTGTTCTGCTTAACTCCCTCGTGCACCTCAGTGAGGTGGACATTGGCGACAGCAGAGCTGTGCCGCAGCCAACAGATTGTCATAAGGACCCCGCGAGGGACAAGTGCACCAGCGGCCCATCATACTCGTCGTGGTTGGAGTACGTCGCTGACGTCAAGGTTATTCGGAAGGAGGCGGCGGGCGCGAGCGGTCGCGTGTACCCCCAGTACCGCCCCATGCAAGTGCTCATCCCAGAACCCGTCGTCGATGCGTTGTGCGCACCGCTGCAGCTGGTTCGACTGCAATACAACACCTCAACCGCCACGGCGCTCACCGAGCTGATCCAACGCACGAGGGCGCACAATACCATGCTTCGTGGTGCTGATGGCACAGTGGGTAGCAGCAGCGCTAGCGGACTAGCCAAGGTCACTTTCGCCGAGCTCCTAGCGCTGCTACAGCCGCCCAGCGGCTTCTGCGTTGCGGTCTTTCTCGCCGCCATGACCGGCCATGCTGCGCGGCTAGCCTTCTTGCCCGTCTCCACGGAGTACTTCGCAGCGCAGGACCAAGCTGTCAGCGGCTGGTACATGCCGGTGCACATGCTGCGTGTTAGCCCGCGCAGTGCGAACGGCGAGGGGCGTGGCAGCGATAGTCTGACTGGTGCGGCCATGTTGCCACCGTCTCTCATGCGTGGGGCCACAGCGGTCGCTGCGCCTGAAACGACCATGAACCTTTTCGTGTGTCCCTGCGCGCTGACGAGCGGCGTCCTATGGCTTGGTGATGAGGCAGCGCCTGCAACACCGACCCGGTCATCCTTTCGACCGCTTCAGCCTCCAGTGGGCTGCGTGGTGGACTTTGACCTGCTGTACGGCATTCATACCGATAGTAAGTCCGGCTCCAAAGCCGTGACGGTGCGGCGCCCGCAGACGGAGCGCATAGTCAACCTGCGCATCGCGTCCCTCTGGGATATTTGGTGCTGGTACGGCTTCCAGACAGCGTCAGGTGGGCACCTCACTGCTACTGATGCGGATGCGACGACGCCACCGCAGCGCCTGATGGTCACGGAGAGGATAGGGGTGGTGCTGGGGCCCAAACATCACCAGCCGCCGCCATATCTGGTGAGCAGGGCTCAGGGTACTGAACCACCGCCTTCACCGACTGCCGAGGTAGTTCCACGCGAGGAAGGAGAGGAGGCATTTTGCCAGTCTGATAACAACCAGAGCGATAGAGCGCCGGCGACGGATGACGCCGCTTTGCTGCCGGTGCGTGTGCTCTTGGCTGAAAATTCAGAGACACGGATTCCTGTCGCTGCCGCCGAGAGCCTCGCTTCTGAGTGCTCTCCGCTGATGCACCGACTGCCGTGGGAGTTCTTTCCGGTGGCAGAGGCGGAGAGCACGATTCTTCGCTTGGACGCCGTGTACAGAGCGGAGCTGCGCTGCTCGTGCGAGCGGTGGCGTTCTCAGTACCTAGAACTTCTTCGACCGTTGCAGCGAGGCGGGAATGAGGAAGAAGCTGTTCATGGCATCCAGGGCAGCGAGCGCAGCACGGTTGATGCCAGGGTGGAGCAGCAAGCATCCTGGCGCGCTTGTACTGCTGTGAGTGCGCGCGAGAGGGCACTCTGGAGTGGACTGTCTGCGTGGATGAAGCGGCTGGACCATGAGTGCGCGCTACCGTCCTTCTCTCTGCTACTGCCACCAGATGTAGTTCTCGGGGTATCCAACACAAACAAGGATGCCAGGCGCTTGTGCTCAGTGGGGCGCAAGAAGGCTCTGGCCGCGCTGCGGCGCCTCGTGAGTACGGTCGATGCCCCGTCTCTCTTTTACTTCAATACCGAGGTGCCCTTCATTCCTCCTCTCAATCCCGAGGAGCATCGCATGTGGGTGGTGGAGAACGAGGCAGCGTGGCAACCCGACACAGTTGTGGACGCATCGCTGTCCACCAGTGCTGCCAGTAGAGGCGGTGGCTGTTGGACCATCGCTGCCCACCCGGAGGTGCTCCTCGCTGCGGTACGCGATGAGGACGGCGAAGAGATTGTGCACATGTATGTGCGCCAGGCATGCGTGTTGCTGCGTTCGCGCACCCACAGAGCGCTGGCGGCCGTGGTGGAGGCGGACTTGAGCACAACACGGCGGAGCGGCGTGCGGGATAGGCACAAGGAGGCGCTTCGGCTGTGTCGCTTTTCTCGCCCTCCCACCGGACCAGGTGGCGGCAACGCCTCCCACTTCGGCGAGTCGCTGGAGGAGTTGGCGGTGCACGCCGCCCTGCGCCACGGCCACAGCGGGTGCCGCATCACACCTCTGGCATGTGACGAGATCGTTCTGGGTGCTGCGTGGCCTGCCGAGTACATTGTCGAGTACGCGCTCCTTCCTCCATTACAGGAAGCCCTGGAGGTGTACTGTGCAAAGAAGAGGGCTGAGGTGGAGGTCACGACGGCGCGCCAACTCCGCGCGGACCCAGACGTGGGGAGCGCAGGCGCCAGCGGTGTTTACAATGCCATGCTGATCGCTGCAGCTCCTGGCGCGGCGGCGCTGCAGGTCATGATGGAGGACCTCCATCGAGAGCTGCTCCTCGTCCTAACCGACGAAGCGGCTATGGAGGTGTGTGAGTTCTACGGAGACGCGCTTGTGGACTACTGCGCCGCCGTCACCACTCTCTCCTACCGCTTTGCGTCGTCCAACTTTTCGATCTGGCGAGGTGGCAACATCACGGACTCCAGCACCAACGAGGCACTCGTTGAGAGCGTGCTGCCAGCGGTGCTGAGGCGCTACTGGATGTCACGGCGGCGTATCTGCAACAGCAAGCGCCTGGCGGACTGCGTAGAGAGCTTGTTTGGCGCTCTGGTCAAGTCTCTCTGGGTATACCCGCTGCAGCGCATGGTTGCGCACCGCGCTGGCGAGGGGGCGTCTCAGTTGCACTCCTCCATTGCCTGTGGGACTGCGCGCGTAGGTGCCGATGCAGTGGTGCCACCTGATGCAGACATGCTTGTGTACGTGGCGTCTGCCCTTCTCGAACTGCTGAGCGGTGGCCACTAGAGGGAAAAAAGGGCCAAGAGAGGGTCTCACGAGTGGGAAGGTGGTCAACCGAGGGGAGCGTGGTCACTGCGGTGATGATGGCTGTCCGGCCGGTCGTGGCGTAAGGGCCCACGCGCTTGTGGTGATGGTGGTGGTGGGGTGATTGTGCTTGTTGTGCAAGGACGAGGGTATTTCGTGCCTTTCCTTTGTTTTCCCCTCTTTCCCCTCAGTGTCTACCATTCTCCCGCCACCGCCTCGCTCACCGCTTCTTTAGATTATCCGCTGACTCTGCCACCGTGTGCGTGTGTGGTTTCCCCCCTTTTTTTTTGTTTATCGTCGCTCAGCATCGCTGTTTCCCCTTCGCTGCCGCTGATGCTGCTGCTGGGCAAGCATATCACGAGTTATCGCTGCTTTTACTTTCCGGCATATGCTATTATTTCTCTCTGTTTGTTTTCTGCGAATTGCTGGCTATCTGCAGGCGGGTTCCTGTGCGCATGCGTGCTTGTGTGCATGTAGGTTTCTTCTGAGCTGTATCTGCGTTCTCCTTGTCGTTCGCCCCTTCCCACTCCAGGTCGACTCATCGGTTCCCCCCCCCCCCCCCCTGCTCTTCCTGCCCTCGAGGTCATTCACTCATCAGGCGGAACTCTATTAAGGGGGAAGTAGAGATACAGCTACGTTCCTCTGGTACGAGCCAAGTGAGTAGAATCAAACAGAGAAGAATGGGCGCATCACTGTGCGCTTTGAAGACTCTGTGCGCTTCTGGTTCCTCCCTCTCGGGTGCCCTCTACTCTTCTCTCTCTCTCTCTTTGTGTGTGTGTGGGTGTGTGTGGATGCTATGCGGCTACACGCACCCATCCATCGTACGCAACGTAGTGCAGGCGCCTGCCGCTTTCCATGCAGAAACGCGGAATTTACCGTTGGCGCGTGTGGCCTCCCTCACTAAACTTGTCTGTCATTGTTTCCTCCTCCCCTCCCCCCCCTCCCCCCTCCCCCCTCTCTTCTTCCCCCCCCCCTCCCTGTTTCCACTGCACCCAGTGGTGAAGGCGTGCCTTGAACAGGTATTGCTGACGACTGACTCTCGCTCTCCTTCTTACCCCCGCCCCCCCCCCTCGTTCCCAGGCCGGCAAGTCAGCACCCCAGACCCCGCGGAAACGCATCTTTGGTGCACCTTTGTTTGCTTGCTTAGCTCGCCTTTGCGCGCCTGTTCTCCGGGCATTAACGGCGCAACGAGACCGGGGGCACCGTCGAGCTCGCGCTCCCCTGCCCAGTGCGGGCGAGGTCGTTACTGCACCTGTCAGTGCTACGACCAGTCTCCACTTCCTCCGAGAAGGGGTCCCAGCGACATGACGGCCCCTTCTCTCTCCTTGTTTCCACTGCCCGTGTCTTCAGTGCAGGTCGCACCCATCTGGCCTCCCTCATGCTCCCACCCGATGAGGCAGTGAGCCGGAGAGGCAGGTGGCTCCGCCACTCTCGTCACTACGCAGACACAATGCACAGCCCCTACGCATGTCTACGCTCTTGTATAGAAGACGCACTCTACTCCTGCCGGCGTGGCCTCGGTGCAAGCAGCACGATTGCCCAGACGCCGCCCGTAAGTCGGGTCGATTGAGACGAGTATGCTGGCTCGCGCATGGCCTTGGTGTAGCTCCCTCGCTCTTGCTCGTCCGCCTCCTTTCCTCTCTCCCCTCTTTCCACTCACGCTGGTGAAGGAGAGGGCCTATTCACACACGAGACTGCTCAGCGATACGCGGGAATCATTTGACTGGAGTGACGCACACATATACGCACACACACACACACAACACACGTATCGCCTTACGTGCTGATCAGCAACGCCGCTTTTTTCCTCTTTTTTACGAGGCAGCGAAAGCGTACCGAGGCATTGGCGAGGATGCAATGCCGGGCTCACAACGCCGTAATTCGAGAAGTGATTGAGGTCATGCAGCTTACACACTTCTTCATCTCTTCCCAGCCTTTGCTGTCGACAGCCGCCTCTCTCACTACCCAACCTTCCCGCATCCCTACCCCTCTCCCCACAGTCACGTTTGTTCTCCCAGAGGGCATACGTTACACAAGTGCTATCTGTCTCTCTCCCTCCTACTTCCTTCTCCCCCTCCTCCCCCTCGGCTTGTCCTTCCTCCTTTCTCTTCCTCCGAACCATCGCTGAGTGCCAAAGTTTGTCTTGGATCGGTTTTCTTCTTGGTCTCACCACCCAGGGATTACGCATTCGTACTCAGACGTGCAGAAGCCTTCCTCCCAGAGGTAGATTGGTCGCACACGCACACGCACAGATTCATATGCGTTATACACATACCTCTATTTAGCGCTCTCCTCAGTTCTAAGACTGTCTTTCACTTACGCTCTCACTTTCACAGTCTACCTGTGATTTTGGTGTGTGCGAGTGTGCTCTCAGCACCCCTCCTCTCCTCCCCTCCTCTCACCCTGTTGCTCTTGTACACCCCGCCATTACGCTCCCCTTTCGTGCTTCTCCTTTCTTCTTACCAATCTTTAGACGCTCTATTCCCTCCCCTCCCCCATTTTCATTCGGAGCGACAGGCATCGAGCCCACTTCGAGTGACGGAACTGGCCCCTTCACTGTGATACCAGAACTAACACTACAGCTGCAAAATTGAGAGTTATCAGCGACTTCATTGACACAATGACGACGGCCGGCAGCGGGCCCCCGGTGGGGTCCAGCAGCACGCTGGACTTGGATGAGATGATTAATTACGTCATCCAGTGCAAGCCGCTCAGTGAACAGCAGGTGGCACGTCTGTGCGAGAAGGTGAAGGAGGTACTAGAGAAGGAGAACAACGTGCACGCGGTGCGGGCGCCAGTCACCGTATGCGGCGACGTGCATGGCCAATTTCACGACCTGCTCGAACTTTTCAAGATTGGTGGGCTTCCACCGGACACGAACTATCTATTCATGGGCGACTACGTGGATCGCGGCTACTACAGTGTCGAGACGGTGACGCTGCTTCTCCTCTACAAGCTACGATACCCCAGCGACTACTTTTTTCTCCGGGCAAACAAGAAATCCGTCAAAATTACCAGGGGTTTGGCTTTTACAA
>NC_009317.2:322448-396589 GCF_000002845.2 Leishmania braziliensis MHOM/BR/75/M2904 | reverse complement strand
ACTTGGAGCGGGTAAGAGGACGAATGCGTTCAGAAGTGGGCCACGATATTACAGCATCGTGTGGAGAGGGATATCTCGCGTCCGTGAGGCCACTTCATTGAAAGCCAATGCACGGCGTGCCATCCTCGCCTCTGCTCTTCGTGCTCTCTCCTACTTCACTACTCTGTCACTTGCCTCCCCCTCCGCCACATCTGCCAACAGATGAAACACTCAAGAGAGCCTTCCGCTCATGTCACTCTCGTGGGTTTTTCTTTCAGGTCAAGGCAATCTCTACCGCCTTCACCACGTCCACGAGACCACTCCTCGAGGCGGAGCTGGCGATGCGCACTGCACTACTCAATGACAAGCGACTCGCGAAGGTGCAGTAGCGCGACAACTTGACCAATCGTCTCATCGAAATCGAGGTAAGGGCAGTTGGACTGCCTGAGCGCTCAGGCCCCTGTCGTGGGAGGGAGATCCAATAGGGGTGAGTACTACGGGCAACTGATGGAAGGGAACACGGCACTGCGCAGGGTGGCACACAATGCCTTCCTACCCACACGGGAGCCGCACCTACAGAAGCTGATGGTGGCGAGCTTCTTCGCAGCTTGGTGCCAAGCCGGAGGAGCGGCGCACGGATGTTCACACCCCTGGCATGTAGATGACCAGCGTGCGAAGCGACCAAGGCGTCGAACCCGCAGTGTGGGCTGGCCTCAGCGAAAAAAAGGCGCATCAATGTGCATGGCAGCGAACGGAGTGTCAGCGCACCAACCGAGGAGCATGACAGGCCCTACGTGCTACGCAACGCTGCAGCGGTACCTGGGTTGTAGGCCACCATCTTACGATGAGAGATGTGGCCATGCAGGTCATCGTTGCTGATGTCTTCCCCAGGAAGAGGAGCTAAGAGCAAGCGTCCCGGAGCCTCAGGGTCTTACACGTTGTGAAGCAGCCTTGCTGAGTCTTATTCGCGAGACGGAAGGGAAGGCCCCATTGGCGCTGCCACCTGAAGAGGAACGGCCGCAGCACTCGTTGCTGTCAAGGCTAGGCGGCAGAGGGAATGGCCTGCAGGCAGAAGCGCAGCATGGGGACGCCCAAAAAAAAACGCTCTTCAGCTGCGCGCACCGCTTCGTCCTGCGAGAGGCCTTTGCCGGTCTGCGAACTTCACGCACCGCCAAAAGAACCCCTCGTTTAAAATGTAGCTCGCACTCGAGCCATGGAAAGGAGCGAGGCTTGAGGTCGCGCTCAGTGGACGGAATCGTTCTCGGTTTACCCCTTTCGCGTGGCACACACGGGGCGTGAACGCGTGGTGCAGTGGAAGATGTGAAAGGTGGACCCGGGTGCACGGTTGCACTGCGCTGGAGCTCTGCTGTCCCAGAGAGTGTTGTCCCCGGTCTGACCCCCACCCGCCGCGAAGGGAAAGCAGGCCGGATTTGAGAACGTGCTCGTGGCGTTTGCCGCCAGATGCTGCTGCACAGTATGGCGCTGTGCCGCTGCCTGCGAGGAGGGGAAGCAGGCGCATCTTCCAGAGGGGTGATGTATACTAGAGACGGCGCACCATTCCAACGGGGAGGGAGGGGAAGGTGGAGCGTGGCGGTGGCTCAGTCGATTACGTGGGTATGGGCTGCTGCCAGTACTTTAGCCAAGCCCACAGCATGTACCAACATCAGCGTGGTTGCAGTTCTTGAAGGCATGCACGCAGAGCTCCTCCACACGGTGCGGAATGTGCTGCTACATATTCGCGGCGCCACCCTGCTCATCTCTCCCCAATAGAGGATTTCCTCAAGGGGCAGCTGATGCCGAGCTGTTGCGAAGGACAACTGACGATGCGGCTTACGCTGGTGAGGACTCTCACTGGACTGGGTCGGAGTGAATTATTCGCGAGTCCTTGCGGACCGTAGCGAAGGCCGAGCTTGCAATGGAAAAGAAGTCGTCTGCCAGGCGCCCCTTTGTTTCCTTGGTTTTAGTGGTGGTGCCTGCACCGCACACTGCGACCATGAGCCCGTCTATGGTCTTTTTCCCATTCTTCGGACATGTTGAGGCGCGCTTGCAGTTGTATCCCATGGAGTGGAGTGAAATGCTGCATCGCCATACCTCGGGGGTGCCACCGCGGCTTTGCTGTGAACAGTCCGCAAGGTGTTGCGAGGGGAGGGGAATGCTACTTGACTGTGGACTCGGCAGAACCCTTCTACAGGGAAGGCGGTTGTGGTGGTGTTTGCCTCACCGACGTCTTCTGGGGTAGCGGAGGTGCTGTGGGCTTAGAAGAAGAAGGTGAGACACGCGCCTCTACCAGCCGCGGAGGTCGAACCGAGGGAGGGTCCACATGTGGATGCCGGCGTGTCGTTACCGTTTGTGGCTTTATCGCTCTGCGCACCGTGACTGAGGAGGAATTCACATATACCACGAGCAGCTCATGACTTGTTGTTTAGCAGCCCTGCCGCAGGTATCCTTTGTCGCTCATCATCTCCCCATTGTGTGCGCACAGAGAAAGCACAGCGCCCTCGGAGGTGTTGGACTCAATTTTGAGTGGAGCGCTCTGTTGAGTCTCCTCAGCGACCTTTGGCACCAACGTGGCATTCGAGTGGCCTGCATCTGCGTTCGCGGGGGTACCTCAATCCAACCGACGCGTCCTCGAGGGAGTTTTTGGGGGTTTGAGAGGTGGTGCTCTGGATGCGAGCGAGGTCGATGCAGTGCTGACATTGTGGGAAAAGGAGGCGTTTGTGCCTGTGTGCGCCAAGAACGCAGCTGCAAAGTGCCGTGGGGATAGATGGAGAGGTGGTGCACGGCCGTGTACGAAATCTGTACATGAAGCTGCTCATTCTGTGAGGCGGTCGTTCCGGCCGCCTTGCGTCGGCAAGCGAATCCGCCGCGAAATCCATGCCGTCTTTTCCTCTTCCTCCTCTCACCACATTGTTCGGTTATTCATCTGGAGTAGCGCTGTGCAGTACACCGATCCCCCCTGGGGTGTGCACTGCACAAGTCTCTGCTGATCGCTCCGTCTTGGGTTTGTTTGTTCGACCACTCCATCCTGATGTCTCTCTTTTCCACTTTTTTGTTGCTCGCTGGACTCCTCTCCCCCTTCCATGCCCCCCCCCCCCCACCGCTCTCTCGCTCTCTCTCTCTCTCCCTCTGTTGGGTTTTTGTGTGTGCATGTGTGGTAGCATCCATGTAGTGCGCGTGGGAGAGGCCGGCCCCCCACCCACCCCTCTCCCTCCTCTATGCCACTTCCAAACTCCTCCTCATTACCGCAGCGCTGGGCGTGCACGCCGTTCTGTGCGTGTTCGCCTCTCCCCTTCCCGCTTATTCTCGGTGCCGCATCGCAGCGGTGCATCGACCTCTCCTTCAGCCTTGGCTCCCACTCATCTACACACACCCGCACTCCCCCTCTCTCTTCTTCGCACGTGTGCGTGCGCATATCATTTTGCTTACTATTTCTAGGGCACCCGCTGTGCGTTGTGCCGTTCCTCTGTAGAGTTGCACGTTGCCTGTTCTATTCAAAGTTTTGGTTGGCCATTTTGTTCTTTGGTTGTGTTGGGCCACGCGACCTCTTACTTACTCTCGACTGCTGACTGCTGTGTGGTAAGGACGCTGGTTGCCTTGTTTTCAAGTCGTAGGCGACACCCACAAGAACAGCCCCACATACACCGCCACACTAGGGAGCTCAACGGCAGCGTTACCCGACACAGTAGAGGACTACCCCACCATCAAAGAGTGGTGGGTAGTGGCCGTAGTCGTGAGGGACTCAGAGGCCTGCCGTGGCTGTAGTCAGCGGCTTGCGCTGCCCCCTTTCTCTTTTCTGTTTTCTTTTCCCCTTTTTTCGCCTTTCTGGAACACACCGGTGCCCATGGAAATACATCGCGCTGCCCACCCCCACACACATATATATCTATATCTGTATAGATCTGCGCAGGTACGGACGTAGGGCTTCATTCTTTTTACCTCCTCCCCCTCCCCTCCCCCCCCCCCCCCCCCCCCTCTACGATTGCACGCACCGATAACACACTGGCCTGCACACCTACACCATTTACCCCTCCCTCCTCTGATTGTGTTACTCGAGTACACGCACCCACCCACCGACAAAGCGTAACCGCCTCTTCCTGGCGTGGAAAGGGGGAGGAGGGGGGACTTTCCATTTATATCGGAGTGTTCGTGCGTGCGTACGTGTTATTCTTTCACCTCTCCTCTTCTCTCTGCCCCTTCACCATTGCTGGGATGCGCTTGCTCACTTCCTGGTAGGCGCACCAACCCCGGTAGCCGCGACTCGTGGCCTGCTTCATTGACCCGCGCGCCAACGTCGTACGTTTTGACACCAAGACGACTTGAATCAGGGAAGCAGCAACTGCCATCACAGAGCAGTATGGACACGCCTGCGGCACCGCCGGCAATGAAGAGCGTCGCTGCGGCGTCCGCTCTGTCGGCCAATACAGTGACGAGTCCGCCTCAGACGAATGATGGTGAGAATGGCCACAATATGGCAAACTGGACCAAACTGTCGTTAGACTTGGCGACGCCGAGTCGCTCTATCCCCGGCAGTCATTTGATGTTTTCTCAGAGCACGACGACTCGGCAGCGCGAAGTAGGAAGGCGGGAGGAGGGGGTGGAGGGGGTGGAGGGAGACGGTGCCGCATTGCCAAAGTCAATTCTAACGAAGCGGCCACATGCGCTGTCGTTGTTGCCACCGCCGCAATTGCAAAGGGGTCTGTCGTCGTCATCGTTGTTGCCAGCTGCGACACGCAAGAGCAACACCGCTGACTCCACGGCACCACTGACGAGCCCAGATCCCACGTTGCCGGAGGGACCTCTACCCCTTTCCTCTACCGCTGTAGTTGTTGACCTGTCTACAGCGCCGGCTTCTGCCGCCGGCCCTCCGGCTAGTGCCATGGGGACCGACGCGTCAATACACGGGCACCCGTTGTCCGTGCAGCTCATAATTCCGCAGTCGTCTGCGACCGTCACAGCGGCTTCCGAGAGGGTGCCTATGCCTTCAGTTATCGATTCCGCCGAGGAGAACTCTGCACTCCCTGCCATGCCAACAGCGCGACCGGAAAACGCAGCCGCCACAGTAGGCAAGAGTTTCATGGATGCTGACGATGCGAAGTGCGTTGCGGAGAGCGATGGGAGTACCGGTAGTGGCAGCAGCGCATCACACCCATCGCGCTGTGGCACGGGTGACCCCCTAGACGGACAGGCGGAAACACTGCCGAGCTTTGAGCAGCCGTCTGTGTTTTCGAGTGATGTGTTGCCTGCAACATGGACTGAGCCACCACCTTCGCCATCTCATGTCTCTCTACATACAAGTGAGAAGCGTGGCACAGAGCCTTCCGATGTGCCCAGAAGCTCCCTCTGTGCGTCTTCCTCTCCTCTGGTCCCCCTCCTATGCGAGTCACCGGGGGGACTACCAAGTGCCTTGTGCTTCGCCCTGGGGGAGCAGCCTCGCAACAATGAGCGCCTGAGCGGTACTAGGGACGGAGGCAGCGGCAAGATGGAGGAGGCGGGGACTAGTAGTGATGAGGGTGATTGCTGGGGTGGCCCACGCCGTCCACATCACAGCTCTACTCACCGCAGTGGAGAGATTGCCGAGAGGGATGAGGCGCACAACGAGGTGGGTGTGGGCAGGAGCCGCAATACACGCGGGCGTTCTAGGAGACGCAGGCGATTGCGTAGTCACCGGCATCGTCAACCCACCCGAGAGTTGGACACCGATGACTTCCACACGTCTCCGCCGCGCGGATCCAGGCATCAGCCGCATCAAGGCCGTTCCTCCGTTCGTGGCTCATTTCAACTCTCCACCGCTGCACTTGGCACGAGGCTGACCTTCATGGCGGATGCTGCTGCCAGTGAATTACCGCAGCAGGTAGCGGTACACCCACACGCCAGCTCTTTCCCCCCCACGTCTACTCGCGCTCATCGGGCCCACATGAGGCTACGCACTGCAGCGCCTTCACTCATTCAGGTCGATGCACTGATAAGCACCCCCAGTCTGGAGATCCCGTCTACGCGATCGAGCCTGCTGTCATCTCCCGCCTCCCTGTCGGCGGCGTCTCTGTCGTTGGCAGCTGTGGCAGCGCAGGACAGACAACGGGCAGGAGGCGTACACAACGACTCGTTGTCAACCGAACGCCGTCGAAGCTCAGGGGAGCCACTGTTGAGTGGCTGGCCGGACACGATCTTCCCGATCTGCGAGGATGAGGACGAGAGCGCTGCTTCTCCGGAAGGCGAGGCGCTGCAACCATTCACGCAGGCGCGACAGCAACAGGGGCCGGAGGGGGGTGCATGGGCTGAGGGCGATGTGGTAGGCAAGACGACAGCCACTGTCATTACTACCAGAGAGATCTCATTGTCGCCACCATTGGCGACGGCAGCGCATGTGCGAGAGGCCACCGCTGTCGCTGTTGCATTGCCCCCTCTGCACGCCGATGAGTACCTGGGTGGCGCACGAGCAGAAACACTTGCATCCGCGTCTGCTTCACGTTTGTTGTCGCCCCCAGCCGTTGCGATGACTAGTGGTGCGATGTCCCCCAGCACAGGGGCGTTGGCCACAGCAGCACCGGCGTTCTCGACAGTCGTACTACCCACGCGTGTGCATCTCCCCCCACCAGCACCACTGATTTCTGCACTAGCGGCATCGTCGCTACCGCCGCTGCCCGCACCACGCCCCCAGCCGCCCACGCCGTCCTCCGCCGTAGCCGCACCACTACCCCTTCCCGTCGCGGAGAAGCAGCAAGCGGCGGATGCCTCTGATGGCAATGATGCCGAACGTGCCGTGGCCGCGTCCACTTCTGCAGTTTTCGTGGAGTCAGATGCTGTACCCGTTGCGCCATACCCCCTGCCAACCTCACCAGTACTTTCCGTGCCTGCCACGACCGCTACTGCGGCAGGCGCAGTCGTCGACTCCAATGGAGAGACACACGAGGACGCTGACCCCGCATCCCTTCTGTATACCAGCCTGCCCGCCTCCCCGGGCGGCGGCCGCGCGTCTATCGAGACCGTAGGTAGCATCCTGACGTTGGAGAGTGGCGCGGCGGGGTACAACCGCCTTTGGATGAGTGGCACGTCCAGCAGTGCCATCCTGGGACAGGAGCGGCTGTCTATGGCGCAGTTCGGGGATCGCGTGGTATCGTCAGAGGGTGGGAGCCAACACGGCAGCGACGCGGACAACAGCCGCCGCCGCAGCGGGGAAAGGCAGGAGGGCACGAGGACGCTGCAGTTGTACCCTGACGCACATGGCCGTCATGGGTGCAGTGATGGTGGCAGCTCGTACTATTACAGCTACAGCTACTCGTACAAGACTGGAGACACCATCGGCAGCACGATGCGGGGCTCCCGTTCTTCTATCACTGCTGCCGCGCTGCGTGCCCATGATGAGGGAGGGAGGACAGTAACCGTAGGCACGGCAGCAGCCCCGTGCACGGAGCCAGTCAAGTTAATTGGCTACGAGGAGGTGACACCCGTTGCCGGCGGCAGAAGTGGCGCGCTAGGCTGTTTGCGCTTTGGCTGTAAGAACGTCACGGGCGGAGTGCGCACGAGCCGCACAGAAGTGCACCGTGTCTGCTACAGAGCGGAGGACACCCCCAGAGACCACCTCATTGGCCTCTCTTTCATGCATGCGGGGCGGCACCAAGGCCCAGCAGAGGGCGAGGGCACCGCGGCGTCACCGGTAGCGATCACCGGCAATGAGGGAGCAAACAGCGCGAATGGAGGTGAGGGCAAGGCGGAGGAGCAGAGGGGGGCCGGTGAAACGAAGAGCTGTGGCACCACTGGAAGCGAGGGCGACAGTCCATCGCATGGACTCGGAGGCGCGACGGAGACGCCACACAGCAGTGAGCACGTTACTGGTGAAGGTGTGGGCGAGGCCGCGACATATGCCAGTCGTCGAGGCAGCATGAGCAGCATTGTCGACAGCGAGGCTCCGCTCTGTAACCGAGATAACACGTTAGTTCCACCTCACAACGGCTCCAAAGAGACAGACGAGGGCGACGACGGCTTTTACACTCCATGCGAAGAAGCTGAGGCGGTTCGTGCTGCTGCTGCTGCTGCTGCGGCCGAGGTGGCGGTGCAGGAAAATGCGCCTCCACTCGACGTTATCGACCAGACTGCTCTCAGCAGCTCTGCCTCGGCGCTGTGTGCAGAGCTGGCTGTGGGGGTGGGAGAGAACACAGCGACGTCTCTTTTGGCGCACTGGGAGACTGAGGTTGACGGTGCCAACGCCTCCGAAGACGCGGGTATAATGAGAAGTGATGGCTGTGCGCTAGGGAGTGACAGGTCAGCTCCCTCTTCAGCCGCAGACGCCGCCAAGACTCACCACAACCACAATAGCGGTGATGGTCGCGTCAGAGGGGGAGGCGGCGAGGAGGAGAGGGGGGAAAGCACGGCAATGACTGCCGTCAGTGAATATCATGGACTGTTGGCACTCTTGGTGTACACGGAGGAGCTACCTCGGCTGCGTGCGTGGGACGCAGATCCGCCTGTTGCCGCGAGCACCGATCGCTCGCACCAGATGCAGGAGGCAGAGAAGCTCAAGATTAAGTGCAATGAGGAGGCAATCGCAGCTGCTGAGGCGGCGGAGCAGGCCTTCCGCCGGACGGTGCAGGAGCTGCTGGTGCGCCCACCCCGGCAGTGCGTCTTTGTTGAAGTGCATGGGTTGCGGAGCTGGTGCTTGGCGGTGCTGTGTCCGCAGCAGGTGCCCATGGTCGGCTTGGCAAGTGGCGCAACTACCGTGCTGGGAGAGGAGTGGCGCGGCGCATGGGGCATCAGTGCGCAGGCAGCCGCTCCGATCATTGAAGACCCGAAGTGGATCGACGTGCGACTTGCGATGTACGTGCACGACAGCGCCGACGAGCGTCTGCTGGCGGCTGGTTCCGTCTTCTCTCTGCCGTCAAACCTGGAGGCGCTGCGGCGCTGCCTGGGATGCGGTGGCAGCGGCGATGACACTGTCGAGTACACCTCTACAGGCGGCTACGGGCGCGACAGCTGGTCCGACCTGCTCGTGTTTCAGCTCCTGGAGAACGCGTCTGAGGGCGCTGCCGAAGGCGGGCAGCCGGAGGAGGGACGCATGCACGCCAGTCTCCTGATCCCCTCAGCAGAGGATACAACAGGACCCAGCAGCGGCGGCGGTGACGCACGAAGCCGTCGAGTCTTGGAATGCGGTGTGGCAGGTAGTAGCCTTCTTGGCTCTCTTGGCGGCGCAGGGGTTCTGTACGTGAAGCTTGAGGAGCGCCGTGAGCGCTGGGCGCCGATGACCGATGAGTACGTCTGTGCTGCGACGATTCGGGCAAGCGAGCTGGCGTCTTCTCCGGAAACGCGCGCGTACTCGCCTGTCAATGATGCGCATCTGGCTGCTGCTGCTGCTGCTGATGTTGCTGCTGCTGCCGTGATCACAGAGGATAAAGCGGAGGACCTCACGACGTCGTCTCAACGGGATGAGGGGGACGCGGACCAGTCGAGCATGAAATGGCAGACGGAGCCGTTGTCACTTCCGTCGTCCTTACCGCTGTCAGTAGAAACAGGGTCCTCTCATTCTCTCGCTGGCGTAGCCAAAACAGTTCGTGCCGGCGCACATCATTCTATTGGAGCCACGACAGACATGGGCAGCGTCTACGCTCGAGCAGCGGATGGTAGTGGCGCTCACGAACATGCAGAGGTGATGGGGACGCGGCTCGAGGTGTGCTGGCGGCCCTTGGCAGTCTCATCGCCACTCTTACCGGCAGACTTGTGCCAACTCCAGTCTAATCAACCGCCGCTGCTCACAGCGCTCGAGACGACGGCAGAGGCAGCAGCGAACCCTACCGCATGCTCTGGGAAGCCCTTGCCACAGCTGCCCTGTCGCCTGCGCAGGGCGCAGGAGCCACCGCCACGAGCACTATCTGCGGATCAGGATCTGTCATCATGGGCATTGTTGGGGACCGCGATCCAGAATTATGAGCGTGTGTGCCGCGGCGCTGCCACCGGTGCCGTCTCTGCCGTCTCAGCCGATGACAGAGCCGTCGGAAAAGCTGCAAGCTACACACCGTCTCGGCCGTTGACAGTGGTGTGGGACGCAATCCCGTCGCACCTGGTCGCGGGAAATGACGGGACGCGGGGGATGCGGGAGGCGAATGCCGCTGCTGCTCCTCCTCCGCATCGCTGGTACGACGGGGGGCGATCGCCGGGAGGCCACGGGATTGAGAGACTGACGGTGTGCTCTGTGGTGGTGCGGTGCGCCGCTGCGCTCCTCTTCGCCCACGAGGTGGCCGGCGCGCGAGGGAGTGGCGGTGGCCCACTCACATCGATTTCCGTCACTGGTGGCTGCGACGGTGTGGTGGTCGAGCAGACTGCCAGTGGAGAAGGTGACGATACGCACGGCACACCTGTCGCGCATCGCGCCCCTGTCATGCGGTACAACATTAGCTTTCACGCAGTCCTTACACGCGACTTAGCTTCGTCGCTTCTCTTCACCGTGCACGGCGTCGCATCTCCCGCAGAAGTGTTTGGCTTTGCCGTCTGGACTCCGTTTGACACCGCCCCCGCGACGCGTGTGCCGAACCACCACCACTACCGTGGCGGAGACGCTGGCGTCGGCTGCTGCGGTGTGATGGACGTGTGGTTGCCCCTTTTCGCTCCTGCCAGTGCTAACGCCGCGCCCCTGGCGACAGTATCAGCGCAGCAGCGGGAAGCTGCGCCAGCCAGTATTTTTCCTGCCGCCCTATCAAGCCTCAACACGGGTCAGCACCACAGCACGACTGGTCTACTGCCTGTTGGCTGGCTTCACTGCGATGTGGAGACTGTGTTCCTACCCTCACTGAACGAGGCGGCGGTGCATCAGCTCTGGAACGGACCGCAGCGCAGCCTCTCTTCCATCGCTGCGGCGGCCGGAGGAGAAACAGAGCACGACGAGTGCTGCATGGGGCATGGCATCCGCGTTGACGACGACACCTTGGTGGACTTCAGCGTGATGGAGGGAGCCGGTCTGCGGCCCTTGGCCACGCAGTTCGGCATGCCACTCTCGCCCACACCGCTGCGCTGGGACGACTCTTCGAGCTGGGGGAACAATGAGACCTGTGCAAACGTGTACTGCGAAGTACTGGCTTTGCAGCAGCAGCGGCAACAGAGGACTAGTCACCGAGTCCCAGGAGTGGCGCCTCACGTAGCTGGTGTCTTCTCCGCCGCGTCGTCTTCATTAGCGGCGAGAGTTGCAGCGTACGGGCCGCACATCTCTGGCTATCACCGGATAGCCGCAGGGGACTCTGACCTTGATGTCATGCGCTTCGCTTCAGAGTTGGATGGGCAGGGTCGGGCGGCGCATTGCGCTCCGCTGGATGTCAGTGGGGAGGAGAGTGGGGAAAGAGACGCTTACGCTACCTGGACGGTGAACAGCGTGACGGGCAGCACCGCGTTGGCCTCGGTGCTGCCCGTCACGGCCAGTGTCGCACAAACGAATCATCCTCGCTGGCGGCATGTATTTCGTTGTGGTCTCGCATCGCTGTCCGCGCTGCACCTTCGTGTATTCGACCTTTGCCAGCACCGTCTTGGTGGCGACAGTGAGGCGAATCCTCAGGCAGCTGAGGGCAGTTCTATGCAGGCCCAGCGCAGCGGGGCGTCTGGGAAGCGAGCGATGCTGCTGGGCACCGCGACCGTGTCAAGCTGGTTGCTGCGAAGGCTGCTGTGTCGCCCATCTGGCGAGGGGCGTGCCTGGCTACCTTTGCTGTGGAGCCCCAGCGCAGCTGCCGAGCCAACAGCAGCCTCTGCGGCGATCAACGGCAAAGGTTGCCTTCATTCGCGCTTCGTCCCCGCCGTGTGCAACGGCTTTGTGTTGGTCGAATGGCGCCGCCTGCCTCAAACCACCGCCATGGTGCGGTCGCCGTGGACTAGAGAACTGAGCGCGTGGTGCGCCTCGGTGACGCGCCGCTCGCTCAACAGCAATGGTTGCCACACGACGGGGTCGGCCATGCGCATAATATCCTCCATCAAGGCATTCAAGAAGCCGCACGAGTTTCCTCTGAGTTGGTATCAACCAATAGTTTCACCTCGAACTGACTCGAGCGCTGCGGCAGCGATCCCTGTGGCCTACTCGCGCCAACCGGGGTGGATGGTGAACCACGAGGTTGTGCCGTGGCTACGGATTCACGAGTTACGGCTGCAGTGGCCCTGGCTGCAGCACCTCCTCTGCATGCATGGTGGACAGGTGCGACTCTCGCTGCATTACCCTAC
Source organism: Leishmania braziliensis MHOM/BR/75/M2904 (assembly GCF_000002845.2). NCBI lineage: Eukaryota > Euglenozoa > Kinetoplastea > Trypanosomatida > Trypanosomatidae > Leishmania > Leishmania braziliensis. The sequence continues at coordinate 384,427 of NC_009317.2, read as the reverse complement.
CGCGCAAGGTGAGACACGCCTGCTGGCACAGTGTTTGTTGGTTCCCCTGTGCGAGTTGGCAGGGCCTTTGACGAACTCTGTTGGTGTAGGCCGGTCATCACGGGTGAACTTACGTGAGACGCGCGACACCGCTGGTGTCTACGGTGTGGTGCTCTCCGCTGCACCATCGTATGACGCTGCCCCTTCCCCAAAGGCAGTGGCTCTGGCAGAGGCAACCCTGTGTCTCCCGGCCAGCCCGTTCGTCGAGGTGCAGGTGTGGTGGTACCCGCGCGACAGCGCCGACACTGCAGCGGCCAACCGCTCGGAGGTACCGCCTCGTTTTATCGGTCGTGGCAAGTGGCACTTCCCCGCTCACGAGGCGACTGAAGGGGTGCGAGGGTTGGTCGCAGGGGCAGACAGGGGAGCGTATGATGCGACGCTGAATGCGCAACCGACCACAGGGTGTGCGGCTGGGCACGTGGGCCTGAGCAACGAAGAAAAGGAGGGCGGGTCCGCGGTGGGGCGCTCGCCGCTGCCGACAACTCTCCACAGCTTCTTCACCCCACACGAGGTGGAACTACGTGTGGCGCCGGTCCACAGCACTGGCTTGCCGCAACACGTTGGGGGCGGCGTGCTGGCGTGGCGTCTCATGTCCCTTCCTCGGCTGACGTGCGATGGCTGGGGTGAGGTGCCCCCAACGATGCCACCCCTCCAGACTGAGTCGCTGCCCTGCGTTGCGGGATCGTGCGGAGACTTCAGTCGTCCGTTGCGATCGCCCTCTGCTGAGGTGCCGACCTCCAGTTGGGTATGGCCAGATGTTGGCACGCCGGCAGTAGTGCAGGTCGAGGTGTGTAACATGATCTGCTTCGACCACACGGATGGGCCGTGCATCGACGCCGCGCAAGCTGCCCCAGCTGTGCAGATTGCAGTGAGCGGCACCACGTGCGACGACTCTCCGAGGGAGACCTTGTCCGACGAATCAGCCCCAGTCGCTGAGGCGAGGTGCTGGGTGTACCCAGGAGACACTCCACCACCCGACGCCCCCCGTGTGGGCTACACCTTCTTTCCAGTCTACGATGCGGCCACGGGAGGGGTGAGCACCTGGAGCAACCCAGGCGGTGACCAGCAACAGCAGCAGCAGTCGCTTGCTGCAGCAGGAGGTTCCCGGGAGAGTGCAGCGTGCAGTGCCATGCCAGACGCTGGGGCACGTTGTTCTCCCACAGTGGAGGTGCAGTGGCCCTCGCGTCGATTCGGCTGGATCGACGACCCACCGCCATCCCTCAGCGTGTGGGTGATGACACGCTCGCCGTTTTCCAGGGGCGCCGGCGCACCGGACGACATGGCGGCAGCGGCGGAGGGGAGGGAGCGCGTGTGGGGGGCCGTTCGACTGCTGGGGCTGGATGCTTTCACGAGTACTTCAGGGATGCTGTGGCTGCCGCTCTTCCAAAGTTACGCCGCGCCTGCTCTGGTTGCTGAGGCGCCGCGCTGTACTGACGCTGTAAAAGATATGACTGAGAACAGCAGTAGGGGCAGCGGCGCCGGTCAACACTGCGGCGCAGTCTCACCACTGCCACTGCCCTCAACAGTGGAAAGAGTGCACTGCGGCGCCAATTTCACAGCCCCGCCGCAATCAGCTCTGCCTTATAGCGGTGCAGCGGGCCCGTTGAGGACGGCGGCTGCGCCGAGTGCAGCGGTCATGGTGAGACACGTCGGCTTTGTTGCGGTCCGCTACGCGCACAACATGCAGAGGTGCGCGGCTGTGGCGGTCACGAAACCCCGCGGTACTGCGCCGCGTGCCCTGCTGGTGCGTGTGGGGCCATTGCATCGACGTTTTCCTGTGCGCGGTGCTGCCCGCTATCCCCTCTCGTCTCCCTCATCCCCTTTGCCCTCCGAGTCGTACACGCCGCTGTCTGACGCTGCGCTCCCACATCGCAACGAAGCGGGGATCGCCTTTGCAGCTGCCAATAACACCGCGGGAGCTGCTGCTGCTGTGGCGGACGCTCTCTCGGTCAAGGCTAGCGGTGCCACAGATGTGCTTTTGGGCTTTGAGGCGCATCAAGTGATGGTGCACGTGCTCGACGCTGGCTCTGGACCGGATGGCTGGGGTGAGGCGAGTACCTCGGGCCGTGTCACCGTGTTCCCTCTTCCACAGCGCGACGTTGGCGACGGCGGCTCACGTCAGCTGCGTGTGCAGGCGCGGGTGGGTACCTCAGCGGCAATGGCCACCAACACAATGTACATCGATCCTGACGGCGATGGAGAGATGCCAGAGAGTGCCCAGTGGGTACCGCTCGTCGTGCGCCACCGTAGTTACGATGCGCATGGTGTTGGTTACGACGGTGAAGGCGAGAAGGTGGTGGCCGAGATCCTTGTTCAATGGCGAGTCGTGGACTTGTCCGCCGCCGCCGCCCCGTCACGCTTGACCTTCTCTCCGGTGCCGTTGCAGCGTCTTGTGCGAGAGTACTGCGGCGGTGGCGGCGCTTCCTGTTCCTACACCGTTTCCTCGGCACTGTCTGCAGCAGCTCAGCTGCGCCAGAGCCCATCAAGGCAGAGCTGCGCTGAAGTTCAGCAGCGTGCACACTGCTTGGAGCTGTTGGGAAGGGGCCCAATAGGGCAGGGCACGGCCACCGCCGAACTGGTGTCACGAGCGCTCTCACGTGTACTGCGCACGATTCAGCCGAGGCGCCATCGATGCGCCTATCTTACGCTGGACCGCTTCCTTCTGCAGTGCAGTGCGTGTCAGCGACTAGCGTGGGCAGCGCTGCAGCGCGGAATGACCGCGTCGCCACAGGAGATTTTGGAGAGCGGAGGGCACGATGGCGCTACCTCGGCGCCAATTCGATTCCGGCTAGAGGTGCAGCTAAGGTGGCCTACCGAGTGGAGCGCGGTGTGGCACCGCACCGTATCACCGTCTCCGCGGCGTGTGTCACTGGCAGTGGGGTCTAACATGGGTGCAGGCTCAACTTCTGCTGCTGCTTCCGCAAGAGCAACCGCGGGCTTGCTCTCCCTCAACGCGTGGATGGACAGCGGAGAGGGCGTCTTCACGGAGAGCAGTTCTCCCGCGACTCCCGGTGCTGCTGTTGCTGATGAGGCCGCGGCATGTGTGTCAGAGGAGCGCTTCCTGTCTTGTGCTTCTCTTCCCCCGTTGTGCTTGGCGTTGCCGTCCGCGCAGGACATCGAGCACGTACTCGGGGAACCGGGGCTTGCGACCCGCTTCGACCTGACGTTCGCCCTCTTTGCTGTTCTGCCGTGGCAGCGTGACAATGCCTTCCCTGAGGCGAAGGTGTCTGACGTGTGTGTCGGCACTGGCCGAACTCCCATGGCGTTTTCTCGATCAGTGCAGTTTGGCCTCACAACACTTTTTCCATCAGTTAGCAGCGCGAGTAGCGATGTGGCACCGTGTGTGGACACCGCGGATGCGGACACGAAAGGCAGTGCATCAAGCATGCCAGTGTTGCTCCGCTGGCGCGCACGGGTGACGGATTCTCTGCCAGTGCCCCCACCAGCATCGTCCGTATTGCATATGCCGCCAAAGGTGAGGGACCTCGCAGCGGATAGCGGCAAGAATGTGAGAGACGGCGCAACACGATGCGACGGGCAGATGCCGTCGTGGTCGTTCTCCTCTTCAGCAACCACCACCTCTTCCGCAGAGAAGGGCACAGACATCACGGGTGACGAGCATATCCGACTCACAGGAATCACTGCTGTACCCCTGCTGCCGCGAACACCAGCGCTAGCGCGTGTTACTGTCACACGTATCGAACTCTGTGGGGTGGACGTCAGCCTTGCCCGCGGATCGGCGCAACGCCATCTTCGCCCGCTTCCTCCCGCATCGGTGACGGTGATGGTAGCAGACGTCACGGACGCCACAACCGCACCCACAGGCTGGAGAGGTGGCGCGACGATCGCCCCGTCGACTGTGCACCAGCTGCTGCCTCGTCTGCTGCCTCTCAGACCCACTGCTGCGTCTTCACCGATGCGCACTACTTCAGCACCGTCACTGCCCACATCACAACGGAGTCAAACACAGCGACTCCCGCCGCCGCTGCCGCAGAGGTACACTTGGGGCACTGATGTGTGCCTTGTGGCACCTGTGTCGCAGCTGGTTTTCCACATCAGCGTTCCCGACATCGCGGTGCGTTCGGCGCGTGGGGAGGAGGCATGGCTGCCGCCGAGGTGCCCCTCGAGCGAAGTCGAGCCGCAGGATGGAGACGCGCAGAGCGTGGACGCGCACTGGCGATCTCGGCCCGCCAATCAGCTGGACGTAGTGGGCAAAGCAGCGTACGCACTGGACCTTTTGAGTCAAGTGGAGGGTGTTCAACCGCCTTGTGCTAATGATCGGTTCGTCCCGGCAGCGCAGACGACTGGTGACACGCACGATGCCGTGCTGGAGGTGGAGAGCGTCGTGCATGACTGCTGGCTTGGCCGCCTCTGGGTCCATGTGGACATCACTGCCGCCGACCTGCTGATGCGCGATGCAGCCTCAGCCTTCTTCACCTCACGCATGACCCTTAGCGTGCAGAGGTGTGGCGGTTTTGCGGTTGGCGACGTGCGGCTAACGTGCCGCGCAGAAGAGACGTACTCGCGGCTGCGTGAGCGGGCAGCGCTGCTGTGCCAGCAACGTGGCAGAGTGCCACGGAGGCTGCGCCAACAAGTAAAGGAGATACGCCAGATACGACGCCAGTTGCGGCAGGGGCAAGGACAGCAGCGCGATGGTGTGCTCGCCGACCATACTGCCTCTTCCACGGCGGCGGTGGTGCGACTGACATCCACGTGGGGCGAGCAAGGCACTGACGCTTCATTGACATTCACATCCAATCCCTTTGCGCTTCCCACAGCGACGGAGTTTGTGCGGCAAGGGCACGGGGCAGCGACACCATCAACATCTATGCGTACGCCACTGCTGTGCTTTTCACGCGATATAAACACCGCGCGGATGACAGACGACGCGACGGCAACCGTGCGGCTGGAGCTTTGTCAGGCATCCGGCGGCGTTGCAGTAGCTGCTGGGCAGATGGTGCTACCTCTGCGCTCCGCACGTGCGCTGTGGCGCGAAGGCGCGTGGCAGCCGCCTGTGTCAGCGGTGACTTCGCCGATGTCGATGCGCCTTAACCTCCATCCCTGTGCGACAAGCGGGATGCCCACCCCACTCATCCGCCCGGTGACCCCGTCCGCAGGTGCGGCAGATGTAACGGCGACGTGGGCGTTGTCCCCTGTGCGCGGTGACACGTGGTTGACTTGTATCTATGTGAAACCGACGCCGCCAGCCGTCGGTGCTGCGACACCGCCTCGGCAGCTGTTGCTGCGGTGGGTCTATTGCTTCGAGGCCACAGCGTACCCAGAGACGGAGCACGCGGTCGACATACCTCTGCGCTTGAGGCCATCCTCGACCCCCAGTGACCATGAAGGGGAAGGCGCGCAGATGCCGCACGCTGGCCCCCAGGCGGGGGCCAGCGTGCCGCTGTACTGGTCGGGAGCAGCAATGCAGCTGCCGCGAATCGGCCCCGTAGGGGCGACGCTCAAGCGAGTCGAGCTTCTTGAGGTGACCCCAGTGTCCTGTACTCACCTCCTTGTTAGCGGAGGAGAGGCGGGGGTGGCACAGCCGTCGCCACTCCAGTCCAACCTGCCGATGCGGGATGCTTGCGTGACGACACAGCTCGCGGTGCATGCATGGACAGTAGCGGATGAGCTGTGCTTTGAAGCGAGGCGTCGTCAGGCGCAGGACTCAGGCGACGACGCACTCATATGGCTTACCTGTGAGGGCGCCTCTACCACCAGTAGTCGTCGCTACAGATTTACCTACGAGGTGCTCCTGGGCCTCTACACGAGTAACTCTCTAGCGATGTGTGCTGCGCAGATTTTGGAGCACCGGAGGGTGCGAGTGACAGGTGCGGAGAAGCCTATTGCACCACTTGAAGCTGCAAGCCAGCGGTCACGGTCCCCTCCGCCCACTGGCGTGAACGCACTATCGTCACGAGGCGCTGCGCGTTTTATCGAAGTCGACGAGTCTTTATCACCGCCGCCCGCGCCTTATGTGCGTTCGCATGCCTCGACTCGCTCAGCCGGTGGCGTCGTCGTCTCTGGTGGGGCTGGCAGTGATGGCGGCGTTGTGATGAGAGCCTTAACTTTTCGGTGCTGCGGTGCTGCACTCGCCCCGCTAGAGATGGGGCAGGTTGACACGATGACGTGTTGTGTTGTCGCTGTACAACATCGAGTCGACAGCGCCGCGGCCTCAATTGTGGTATTGAATGCCGGTAACGCGACGTCACTGCTGCAGGAGGGGCTCTCTACTGAGGGCCTGCCCCATGCCACGACAACCTCTCTTCCTCCTCTCGCCTCTGTGCAGCTCACCGCTGCGTGGTTGCCAACACCGGGGCTGCCACGCTCGACAGCGGCGTCATCGTGTGTGATTGCAGCACCAGCAAGTGCGGGTTCCAACTACAGCCCCCAGGAGGCACGTCTGCAGAAGGTAGGAGGTGCATTGCTGCGTGTTGCGCTGCCCCTGGTGCCGCCTGATGTAGTGCTCGCAGCAGTCGGCGACGGCGAGCCGGGTGATATCGGGAGTGACATTGACGTTGGGATGAGGACAATGTTGGAGGAGGAGCAATTCCGCATCGAGGTGGAGGTGCAAGGTCGCCGTTGCGGCACTGACGTCGACGAGGCGGCGGCCACAGCGCGCTACGCCTCCGCCCCCTTTAGTGCATCGGACATCTTGCGTAGTGCCCGCAGTAGTAGCAAGCGCAGCAGCATCGGCAGCAGCGCAGATACGACGGCGGCCGCGGCTGGCGGCGACTCTTCGCTGTGCGTGTCCCCCTCCCAGTGGCCGTCAACGTTGGCGATGCATCTTGTGTCGGCGCCGATGGCTGATGGAACGACGGGTTCTGGTGCCCACGAGAGGAGCGAGAAGGAACGGGAAGCCGGCCCACTGCCGCCTCGGATGGCCCCGACGGCAACGATGGAGGTGACTTGGGCGTTGGACATGCTCGGCCTCCTGCGAACCAGTGCCTGTGCTGCTGGTGTAGTGCTGACCTCCGCGAAGTGCGCTCGCCACCGCGCTGACCGCGACGCTGGTGGCGGGGCTGAGGACAAAGATGCCGTCTTCGGCTCGCTTGCCCGCGTGTCGGATGACACGGACGACGACGACGCGGATGTTGGTGGGATGGGAATGCGGCAGCTGGAGGCGTACTCGGCATGGTCCGATTTTTTAGCCGCCCAGCACAGTATGGAGGAGATGCGGACAGCGGAGGCGGAGCTGCGGCACTGGTGTTGCACCATTGTTGGGGTTGAAGTGTCGGGTCTTGAGTTGCCATCGTGGTGCTCTACCGGTGCTGATGCACAGGACGAGGTGTACAATGCAGCTCTGTGCCCCTCCCTCCTCGCCCAGGTCACGCTACCGATTCGAGCCCCAAAGACCGCAGCTGTCGCGGATGCGGAGTGGCAACCGCACCAGGGCACTGAAGGCACGGGTTGTCATCATGGGGGTCGTCTGCGCAGAAAGGGGGGGCTCGTGATTGGTGTGGCCCGGAGCGCTGTGACTCGCATGGAGCGCGGTGGGTGTCTGGGCATGGAGACCGCAGCGACCTCTTGCCAAAGTGCTGTAGCGGCGGGCGACGCGTGCGGTGTACGATCTGTCGCCCCTGTCAACAGCAGCAGCTCTCTGCCACGGTGCCATCGGTACACCGCTACCTTCGCCCCGCTGTCGTGGACCATGGCCGTGACGGACATGATTGATCAGACCGTCGCCGCAGCCGAGCATAGAGAGATGACGCAGTCAACGGCGGCGACAGTCAGTGAAGCCCCTGTTGCAGGACTCACTGTGTGGCAGCTACTTGCTCGTGCGTCCGTTTCATCGTCTTCGGCCAGGAACAACGTCAACAACAGCCACAGTACCGCGGAGAACGTGACCCAGAGAGTTTATAGCCTTGGTTCCACACAGCTTGCCCGTCTCCTTCACGAAGGCGCCTTGTACCTCGTCCAGGTGATGGCACGCTGGTGTGGCGACGTGTACACAACGGAGGAGAGGGACGCACTGCTGAAGGCGGCCGCTCTGTACCCCACGCAGTGGATGCCGCTGGCACCTACCGCGCCGATCATGGATGGCACCCAGGGTAAGGCCTGTGTGCGGCTCAAGTGCGCCTACAGCTACCACGGGCCTAAGCTGCAACCACCGAAGAGTCTTGCGATGGTGCTGCCACCTCGTATCACAGCGCCAGGTGCTCTCGCCGACGCGGTCTGCTGCGCACAGCTCGATCATGTGCAGCTCACCTGCACGAGCTCTGATGGCGCAGAGGCGACTGCAGCTGCTTCAGGGCCACATCGTCGCAATGGCGCAGGCGCCACAGCGGCGTGGCTGAGTCGCTTGATGCTGGTGATGCGAGTTCACGTCATCACAGAGAGCGCTGTGGACGGTACTGTGGCTCATTCTCGCAACGTGGCGCAGTGGCACACGCGACTGGCACTGATGCCGTGCAGCAGCGTGCCGCCAATCCCCAAAGCGGAGTCGGAGAGAGACACAGTTACTTCTTCTGCATCCGCAGGCTCCTCTGCAACCCCGCGGTCCGCGCTGGTTCCGACAGTACCAGTGCCGGTGACCGTTGCGCAATCCGCGGTCAAAGGGGTAGGCGGTGCCGCGGAGTCGCCCCGCTTCCGAGGCGATAGGGGTGACTGGTGCGTCGCCGTTCCCATCACCGCTTCGGTCGCCCCATCCTCGACCATCGAGGTCGTTTCTCTGCGACCCACGACGCGCTTTTTCTCTTGGCAGCCACCGAGCCCGGCGGAGACGATGGAGCGCTGCAAAGTGGCCCAGACGTCTGCCGGAGTGCCTGCCGCCTGTGCCGTGGAGACGACAACGACCACGTTGGTGGAGATGGCCCTGCTGCTGCCAGACGAGAAAGCGAGGGAGGAAGAGAGCGCTTCTGTGAGCTCACTGGGCTGTCTTTCCGAGGGCAGCAGCGGTACCATCGCGGGCACCGTGGTTGGGCGTGGACAGGTTCGCCTTGGCTGCTCGAGGTCGAATGAAGTGGTGTGGAACGCCGCCGAGGACCGAGTGGAGAGTGGGTGGCGGCTTTGTGCGCCTCTCTCTGTGCGGTTTCCTGTGACCACTGAGGCTGCACTTCCTCGTAGGGAATATGGCGCGCCTATCTGTGCTAGTACACCAGAGGGTGGAGAGAAGGGCGAGTCGCAGCCCTCGTTGATGTTTTCGTTTGATCTGCTGCTCTTTACGGCACCGAGCATGGCCCAGGTAGCTGCGTTGCACGCTTGCCGAGCCAGACGCGCCGAGAAGCTTCGTCGCAGCTTGTCTGTTCTGCAACGCATGGAGACGGCTCTTCTCGCGTCAGAAACATCTCATTACCATCATGACCAGGCGCATGAGCTCAAGGGCGCTGGCGTCATCGCCGCAGGAGAGCCACGAATGACGCTGAGCCAGCTCTCCCATACATGGATGTCGCGGAGACCATATCTGCTTCTGCGTGTTCCGCCCACGATGATCCGTGTGGACACGTTTGCCGTGCTGGATAACGTGCCTTCAACAGAAAGGCGTGCTACCACATTGTCCGCCGGCAGCAACGGCGAAGGTGGAGCCACGCAACCTTGTCAGACGCTGTGGACGATGCCGCGAGGGCGAATGGCGCAGCGAGTCAGTTCTTATAGCGTCGCAGATGACGCACCGTGTCCCAGTCGTGGCTACAGCGGGGGCGGGCTCAGCGGCGGCACGAACCGCAGTTCTGTGCCTGCTGAAGTCCAGGCATGGCTTGTTGATGGGCATAGCGGTGAAGTTCGAGTTCCCGTGTGGACACTGCTCACCAATGACCCACCAGTGCCGCGCGGCACTGGTGACGCCGCCACACGTACCCACTCACCCGCATCCTCGTTGGCGTCGCACCTTCACGCCGGCCGCGCCATCTTTCGCGAAGTGCAGCGCCTCCGGCTGGACTGGCGCTCTGACTACAAGGATGCTCGCCAGCAGAGCGTGAGCCTGCTCGCTGCGCTGGCGGGTCTCGTAGGCGGCGCAGCTGTGTCCTACGTGGCCGCAAACGGAGAGGCGTGTGTGTGGGTTAGCGGTGGCCTGCGCCGTTGTGGTGCGCAGCGCACTCATCACCGCATTTGCCACACCTCAACGATGCAGGGAAGTTACGGTGGGAGTAACTCTGGCTGCAGAAGTATGGATGCAGTCCCACCGCTCTGGCAATCTGCCGCACACCACAGGAGTTCGGGCGATGGGCGGCGACGGCCTCTTCGGCCGTCGCGCGCCGCGAGGGTAGCCGTACCCCCTTCATCACCCCCACCCCCACCGGGACTTGACACGTGCACTGCGTCCTGCCCCTTTGGCTATGCCCTCTACGAGTCGCACTTCTTGAGTTGCACTGCGGCTGCGCAGGATGAGCAGGCGACGGCGCCGGGGTGGCGCTGCGAGGTGCATAACCCGGTCACTACATCGTCCTCCGCTGCCTCTCCCAGTGCGAGCTCTGCCCCACGGCTGTTTCACAGCGCGACGGTGGTGGGGAACCGGATTTGGCTTCTTGGCGGATGGACTGCACCGGTGGGAGCGACGACACTGCCCTCGGCGCTCGCAGCGCTAGTGGGCACAGAGCGGCTTGTGGAACGTCGACGGCGCGAGGTGCGTCAAGCCGTTACTCACGGAAGCGACAGCAATGCCATGGGCGAGCGCCTCTCTCTAGCACCTCTGGCGGAGTCCTCGTTGTATTGCACCAGCACCTCCGCATTCAACGCGGAGTGCAAAGCAGGCAACGCCCCGTCCTCGGCCTCCCTACTGTGGTGTGAGGGGGTGCAGTCCGTGCAGTGCCTGAACGACGGCTTTCCAGCTCCGCCGGTGGATGCGCCTTTGCCATCATCGCAGACGGAAGACTGCGTGGATCAGACAATGACGACAAGACGCTGGCTTGCCGCGCCGCCCCGACTGGCCTGCCACGTGGCGGTGGCCTGCGGAGATCGATGTGTGGCTGTGTTTGGAGGGTTGATGGCATCTCCCAGAGCTGACGACGTCGCGCCGGTTGCGACGTCGGCTGTGCACATCTACGACACTGTTCAGGGGACATGGTCTGCGCAGTACGAGCACGACATTGAGGACGTGCATGGCGAGTGGCCCGCGGCGCGCTACGGGCACTGTGTGACCCGAGTTCCCGGCACCAGTGGCGTGCGGCAGCCCGGCAGCTACTTTGTCTTTGGAGGGGCGACCACAACACCGTCTTATCGCACACTTCTCGTATCGCCAGCACAACTTCTGTGGATTTGGACACCTGTGCTGGATCTGATTCACCGGGGCAGTAGTGGGGTCGTCAAGGACGTGTCGGTGCAGAGCACGTGGCGGCGAGTACAGCTGCCTGTCGAGTTCGCAACCCCGCTTGCCGGTCGCTTCTTGTCGCAACTGCACGCCTATTCCGCAGCGGAGGTGGCTGCCGCCGTATGCGGCGCTGCAGAACTCCTCGGGAGTGGGGCAGCGGTGCCATCCGACCCCGGGTTGACGTCTATGGTGCTCTGCATCGCAGGTGGAATGACTGCGCCTGCGCTGCACAAGAGATCAGCAGCAACGCGCGATGACACACCGCACAACACGCAGGCTGCCGCATCAGACGCGTACCGCGCCTTCTGCGAGTGTGTTGAGCCGTGGTTTGGGCACCCGGCGCTCGATGTGACGTCTGTGTTGGTGACGTGTATCTGTGAGCGCCAACAGCAGTTTCTGTCTATGTGAGGGAGGTGCAGAGTATATGTGGACGCACACACCTACTCCCCCCATATACATATATATACATATATTGGCCTTGTGGCGGGCAGAGAGCAGGAGGGTCTTGGTGTTGTGACTTGAGCTACGCCCCTGCCTTTTCCCCTTCGATGTGCTCTCTCTGTACGCGCATGTGTGTGCGTGTGTGTGTGTGTGCCCCTCCTCCCCCCAGAGAGGTGACGGTAGTGTGCGTTCAGTCAACCCCATAGAAAGACTTAAGAGCCCCCCCTCTCCCCCTCCTCCCTACACACGTACGTAGAGACAGCGACCGACAACGCATGTGTGGCAGCAGCCACTGTGGCCGCACGGGTGGGCGTGAGTAGGGGTGAGTGGGGACCAGGCCAGTGGTCAAAGACTAGGAATAGGTGCGCTCGCGTACATGTGCAGCTGGTGCTGCCAACAACACGCCCACTCCGCTCTGAGTTTTTCTCATTTCCTCTCCCTCGGGACTCTTCGACTCACACCAGTCCTGCGGCCCTTTCTCTCTCCCTATTGCCCTGGCGCAGTGGACAGCGCATTCCTTGTCAAGCACGCGTGTCGCATACGCGCACCTCTGCACCGCCGTCGTGCTCATCTTCTCCTCCCTCTTCTCGTTTCGTCATGTCTCCGTCTCGTCTTTACTTTCCTTTTCCGTCGCGTGGTGTGCGTGTGCGTGTCTCTCTCTCTATCTGATGTGTGGGACCGCGATGGCTTGCCTCACCCCACAAACAGGTCCCCAGAGCGCGCACACACCCACACCCACCCACACAGACGAGCTTGCCGCACCCCCCTCGCACCTTCTCCCGCTGTACTTCCACACGCCTACGTGAACACACTCAGACAGCGGTGATTGTGGGGGGGGCACTGCAGAGTGCACGTAGCGTGGCCTTCCATCGCACATATAAAGGCCGGTGTTTTAACCTGACACACTCAGCACCTCTGGCGTGTCAAGTGCCTTGTACATACGTAAGACAACGTCAGCCTCACTGAGGCAGCGTGTGAATCATTGCCGGTTTGGCCTCGTGTCTTCTCATTCGTTGTGCCTATCTCACGCATTTATCCTCTCCGGTCTATCGGGCCTGCTGTCATTTCTCTTTCTTGGCTCATTCCTTTCGCTTTCTTCTCTGGAAAGAATTGTAATACGATGTTAGGTCCACGCACGACGCGGGTGGTAGTGGCGTTGCTTGTCCTGGCGTGGGTGGTGACCCTCCTTGCGGAGGTGCCGTTGGTCGCGGCGGATGCTGCAGATCCGCGCGACGAGGACGTGAAGGCCGTCAATGCGTTGCTACAACTACCGGAGGATGACTTCTACGCCCTGCTGGGCCTTGGTGAGGCGCGGGAGGATTCCACCGAGCGCGATATCAAGAATGCCTTCCGACGACTTTCGAAAAAGTATCACCCTGATGTCGCCACTGGCGATCAGGACTCCTACCGCCTCGTGTATCAGCGAGTGCAGCGCGCATACGGGGTCCTCGGCGACCGCCGCAAGCGCAAAGTCTACGACATTCTCGGCGTCGATGGAGTGGCGAAGATGGAGAAGCCGCAGCAGGAGCAGCATGTGAACCCATTCTTCGCCTTTTTCGGTGTTGGCCAGGACACCAACGGGGAGCGCGGCAAGGACATGGAGCTGCTGATGGTGGTGCCGCTCGAGGACATCTACCGCGGCGCTGCGCACACGTCCAGGTTTGCCAAGCGTCGCATCTGCCGTGCGTGCAAAGGCACTGGAGCGCGCAGCGCAGAGGACGTGGTTAAGTGCCCACACTGCCAGGGCCACGGTCGCTTGGTGCAGCGAGTGCAGATCGCACCGGGCTTTGTACAGCAGGTGGAGCAGGCATGCCCCCACTGCCAGGGCAAGGGTACGCACGTGGCGTACATGTGTCCGGTGTGTGGTGGCAAGATGGTCCGCCCTGGAGAGGCGGTGCTGAGTGTGGACATCGAAGAAGGCCTGCCAGAGGGTCACGTGCTGACTTACGAGTTAGAGGCGGACCAGACACCCGGTCAGGTGCCCGGCGACGTACTGGTGACGGTGGTCAGCGCGCCGCATCCGCTGTTTCGTCGCAGTGGCAATGACCTCTACGCAAACGTGAGCATCACACTGAAGGAGGCGCTGTTGGGCTTTGAAAAGACCCTCGCTCACCTTGACGGGCACGAAGTGGAGCTGCACTGGGACGGCGTGATACAGAACACCCAGCAGGTACGCATAACAGGGGAGGGGATGCCGCGACACCACGTGCCATCCGAACGGGGCGACCTCTACATCACCTACAACGTGGTACTGCCCTCAGAGTTGACGGCAGAGCAGCGTGCGTTCTTCCAGGAGCACTTTGCATAGCGAGTCTGTGTGGGTGTGAGGTGGAGGGGGGGGGTGGGTGGAGCGTCTTCATACTCCCACTGATGTGGAGAGGAGGGGGGGAGGTGCAAGGGGATTGGTGTGTGTGTGTGTGTGTGAGTGGGGAGGGGGAGGGGGAGGGGGAGGGGGAGGACGGCTTGTCAGGACGACCAGCGGCATGCAGCGCATTGTGCGGGGTCCTCCTCGTTTTTGCCGCTGCGTTCTTTTTCTTTCAGCATGACCACTGCTGTTGTGCGGTTGCCGAGCCCTGCCTCTCCTGTTGCTGTCGCTCCGTGCTGCGTTGGTGGATGATGGCCGCATCGTCGTTGCCGTTGCGGGGAACTGTGCTTGCGTGTGACCTCCACACTTCCACGCAGGCCCGCTCTCTTCGTTTATGTTTTTCTTTGGGCTTTCGTTGTCTCAAAAATTTTTTCCCTTTTCGCTCTGCGTGATGGTGACGGCGTTCATCAGATGGTGTGCCGCGTGGGCGTGTGCGGAGCTCTTTTCGTGCGCTACGCGGCATTCCAAGAGAGGTGGGGGAGGGGGAGGGAGGGGGAACGAATGCGAAAGGACGCAGCGACGGTGCTTCGCTCTGCACTCCCACCACGCTTCAATTCTGACGCATTCCGCTTTTTAGCGTTCTTCGCGTGCGTCTCTGTGGGCAGGGCAGGGGGCTGCTGCTGCGCGTGTGTGTGTGGGGAGGGGAAAAGACGACGGCCGTCGCTTCTGCAGACGCCGTGCAGCATGGCGTCAGGGGGAATCAGCAACAACAGCACCTATCGTCTCCCTGAAAGTCATTCCTCTTACTACCGCTGCTCTTCTGCCCACGTTCATTCTCCATCTCTTTTCTTTCTACGTGACTTGCACACTTACTCGCGACTCCACACCAGAGCCCTGGGCCGATGAGGAGGTTAAGGTAGGGGATAGGCAGATCAAAGCGGCCCACCGTCGCTTCGACAAGCCGGGAAGCAACGTGAATCGTGTTGTGCAGATTTACCCCACTCCCTGACACACGGCGTTCGAGCGTGGAAACGGCATTGGGGCGTCGCTGAGTAACGAAGTAATAAAAGGGGGAAGCGAAAAAGCGAAGAAGAACGCCAGAGAGAGGCACACAGTCAAGTCGCAGGGCATTGACAGTGACCGGGCGCTGTCGTGCGACGGAGTGATGAGGGAAGGTAAAGAGATGAGAGAGCGTGATGTGTAGTCCCTGGCGTTCCTGCTAGTCGCACGCGCTTCTTCAGCATTCTGCCATCATTGGGGGGGGGATACATTTCGCCTAACCTTCACTACGCTCGCGGGTCTCACACATCCGCCAAGCACGCCGTTTGGCCAGGACCAGGCCTCGTCCCACTAGCGGCAAAGGGGGGGGGGGTAGCATCACTGGGACTCTGGCTAAATAAAACTCCAGTATCTTTTAGGGGGGAGAGGAGCACACGCAGACAATATATTGATCGCGAGACGGGCCGTGACGCACTCTTGCCCCGCCGCGAGTGTACTTAGTGACGGAGGTGGATCCTTGTGGCTCAGTCCGTGCAGACAGCGCCATCTGCTCAAAACAACCAGGCGAAGTGACTTGGCGGTGGACTCGCTTCCCCTCACAAACTGTGAAGCCGCATGGGCGACCCCCATTGATTGGAGTTTAATTCCAAGGAAAAAGGCCCTTCCTCGTAAACAAGAGAGGGAGGGAGAGGGCGCGCGCACAATTACATCGAATGACTAGGACGCAAATGTTCAAGTACCGTGCTGGATGAGTGCCCAGGCGCGTAGGGATTATGGCAGCCCTGTGGGTGTTACAGAGCATTTACGCTGGGCCCTGTGGACGCTCCAAAGTGTGCTGGCGTTGCGAGCAGACGGCGGGACACGAAAGAAAGAACGCAGGAAGTGAAGAAAACTCGATGCTCCGCCAGTGCTGTCGCGTCTTCTGTGGTGTATCCGATGGAAACGCCCACACACGCCCCCCCCCCCCCCACACACACACACAGGAGGACGAGGGAGGAGGGCGGGGAATAGCCCTCACCCCACAGTGAAGAATGCCGACAAGGAAAATACGAGGGTCGGGCGGGTGGGCGTTTAACTATAAATATATATATATATATATGTATATATTATTGTCTCCAAACTCGTTTGGGTCCCGTGATGTTCGGAGGGTGATGGGGGTTCTGCCTCTTTGCCCGCCGCTGGTTGTATTGCGCGGCGGTGTGGGTGGCGTGCGCGGGGGGAGGGGGGTTCCACGCCCGTCCGATGGGGCACCCGTATTCCCCCACTCATGTGAACGCACCCATCTGTGCGTTACTTTGCTCGCTCCCCGCTCGAACTCTATTTTCATATTTCGAGACATATTCTAACTTCGCACGGCTGTGCTTTGGAGTCACTGATGAGCTTCCCGTGCTTCATGCACGGGTGCAACACGTATATACACATCCGCGCCCAGGTTTCCGCAGCCGGCAATGACTGCTTTGTAGTCGTTGGTTGTTGTTGCCCTCTTCCTCACTGACGATGGCGTTGAAGGCGGCATCACCCCCATCCAGTTATCTATCCACCCCATACTCACTCTCTCGTTATCCAATGTTACCACTCATGCATCAACCACATGCCCGAATGACCCTATTGTCGACAACTTAAATCCTTATTCTTCACCCATCCTCCTACTCAGTACATCACCTACCGGAGACGCCCGCATCCGCTCACCCAGCTGCATACGCCTTCTCTCTCCTTCCCTGACCCCATACCTCTCGCTCGTCCACTGCCCTTCCTCCATCTTTCCTCATTCGGTGTGTGTTTCTGTGCTTTCCTTTGTATTCTATGCTGTTTAGCTTTTCTGACTGGTCCGTCTTGTCTTCGCTCTGCCCTTCTCTCCCTCTCCGTGTGTCTGCGCATATGTGAGCCGCTAGTGGTGTCAGATGAACATGGCTTGACTAGGACTGGCTCTCTAGTCATCCCACTATACACACACACACACCCTCTCGTTCGCTCTCCTTTTATTTTTCTCCTTCCCCATTCCGTCTCTTCCTTCCGCAGCACCAACGATACGCCCACTTGCCACTGCGGCGTATTCGACAGCACCGCGCGAACGTTTCGGAGCAGCGGCCCCTCCACTCTCTCTCCCTCTCGCTCTCAGTGTGCGCGTCTCTGATTGTGTGCGTGTGTGTGTGTGTGTCCGACCCACCCGGTTGCGTGCTCTTCTCTTCTTCCGCCATCTCGTTTTCTTTCGTCTTGGTGAGACGAGGCGGTCCAGACGACTGCGGCTCTTTTGAGTTTGTGCTGCATTTCTTCTCTCTCCTCCTCCTTCTCAGCGAGTGTCTGTGCACGCGTAGCAGGAGGCGCGGCGGTATATCTCTACGTCTATCATCTTTCTCACCCGCACTATCCTTGCCCTGCAAACGAAAAGTGCATGCCTGCCAAAGACTAGTGAGAGGTCCCCTCCCCTCCCCCCCATACACATTGCCCTCCTCTGGTCCCTAACTGCCCATCACTAACTGGTCCAGCGTGGAAGTAAACACTATCAAACGCACCTCCTTCCATTGCTTTAACTCGAGCGCCACTAAGCAAGGCCCTTCTCGCACGTGTGACTCTCTTCCCCCAACTCCCGCGCACATCACCTTTGCTGACCGCTGTAAAGACGACGACTAAAGAGAAAGACGCGCATAATTGTAAGCAAGCTAAACGAAAGGGCGCCAACACCCTGATTGTCCTCGAACTCCGCCATGATGCGCTCCCGGGTCGACGACGTCACTCCTGGTGTCGCTGCGGGACACCCAGAGTCGCTGCTTGGCACTCGCCAGCGCTACCTCGCGTTCAACAGCAGCAGTGGCGCCTCTTGGTTTGTGCGCAAAGACGTGATGCTGAAGAACGTGCAGGCGAATCAGGACAGAACTCTATGGGTGGACGTGGAGGGCGAGACGCCAGAGGAGCGTCGCGCCATCTTGAACGCCCTTCCCTGGTGCGTGAGCATCCCGTCAACGGTGCTGGATGCCGTTGCGCAGCCGACGGAGAGTGACGTGGTCGAACTGCAGCCTAGTCGGGCGCAGTATGCTCACGGTGTGCTGAGCTGTGCTATTGACCCTCTGTACGGGACCGTTGATGAGGCCGCCTCGGTTGACGAGGAGAATTTCAGCAGCGAGGCCTTCGACGCCGCCCGCGGCTTTGTCTGGTGCTCGGTGCTCATCACTGAAGCGCTGATCGTGACGATGCACGACAAGCGGTTCCTTGGCCTGGAGGAGGTGGTGCGGGCCCTGGAGATGCGGGTAAACCTGGCGGACACAACCGGTCTCGGGTGCAGCACGATCACGCCGAGCATCGTCCTTGCGACGCTGGTGGCGTATTCCAGCGAAATGATGTTGCCAGACCCGACAGCGCTGCTGAGCGAGGTGGACTGCATCGACGAGATGGTGCTCCTGATTGCGCCGGGTGAGCGTGACCAGCCGGATCTGCTGCGGCGTGTTGCCCTGCTGCGCCGCCGCATCTCTTCCTTCCGCGGCCTGCTCTACCTGAAGGAGAAACTTCTGCGCGAGTTGGTGACACCCTCGATGCGGGGCAGCTTCGTTGCAGGCGACATGCTGCACGTCATGCCCATCTACAAGGAGGCACTGGATAAGAACACGCAGGTGGCGGTCCGCCTCGACGACGCGCGCGACATCTTGAACCAGGCGAACCTAAACTTTGTGACGGGTGTGTCGATGCGCATGTCGCAGAGCTCGGCGAACATGGACTTCAAGATGCAGATTCTTAGCCAGGTCGCCGTCATTTGCCTGCCGCTGAATCTTCTGGCCTCCATCTTCGGCATGAACTGCGAGGTGCCGTGGCTGGCCGAAACCCATCCCAACCTGAGAGCCTTCTGGGGCATTGTCGGTCTGATGGTGGGGTGGGTACTCCTCTGCAGCATCCCGACGATCCGCCATATCTTGCGCGGCAACGCTGCCAAGCCCATCGTCCCGGCGGACAGTTAGGAGGGGTACCGCGCACAGAGTAAATAGGCGGGTTTGCGTGCGTCTGCGCCGACGGCGCCACCGTTGCTGCCGCCTTGCCGTGCACGTGAAGTAGTTTCCTTGAAGTAATTAATTTGCACGCGTGTGTGTCAAAACTTTCCCCTTATCGCAGACTGCTTTGTCGTGCACTGTTCCCCACGTCGGGGCAGGCGAAGGAACCGCGTGCGCGCCCGACTTCCCCCCCCCCCTCCTCCAAGGAGGAGGGCGCGCGATCTCCGAGCTCATCCACCCATCCCCTCTGGTCCATCGCCGTGCGTGTTTTTCTTGCGTCCCCGGCTAATGAGGGGGGGTGCCCCTGCGCGCCGGCCAGGGCCGGGCTTCTGCTGATGTGTGGGGGAGGGGGGGGGTTGGCGCTTCGTGGGGCCGGGCGGAGGGGCGGGTGGGGCTTTTGGTGGAGGAGGGTTGGGCGTGGTGGGGAAGAGGCGCTTGGCAACGCAGCCCGCCACTGCGTGTGCGTGCCTTGTTCCGCGTTGCAAGCGAGTGCGCCTGACATTTCATTGCTTGTTGACCGAGGGGGATCGCTTATGATGTTGGTGAACACTGAATGGAGAGAAACGTAAGGAGAAGCTACGGCGCACCACACACAATGGCGACAACCCACAGCGACAAAACAGCGGCCCTGCACGCGCACGCGCCCTCGGGCAATGCGTGTGGCGCCCCATCCTTTCTGATGAGCAACTGTCAAGCAAAAGGCCCCCCGCCAAAACGAAAAAGAAAATGAGGCCGGTGCGACGAAAGGCAAAACGACAGCCACAGCCGCAACCATCACATCCACGATGGGCGCCGCGTGCATCAAGTAAACAAGCGAGCAAACGAAGGACCCCTTCCCCATATACGCACCCCCGCCCTCGACGTCTTCATGAATGGTACCACACTTGAGTTAAGCAATGGGGTCCATCCTCCCCTTTCCTTCACCGTCTCTCCACTGTTCACCACCGTGTCCTTCACCCTTTCACTTCCTCTCTCGCTCTGTTTGCATCGTCTCTCTCCACGCCGAGTCTTTTCGCGCGTGCGTGTGTATCCGCTGTCGGCCCCGCTTTAGTCCGAGAAGGGAGGGGACGAGGGATGCGAGGGAGAGAGCGTACAGACTAGGATACGACACACTTGGTGTGCCTGTGTGGCTCGTCGTTCGCTAACAAGGGGGTGGGGTGGGGTGGGTGGGGCTCGTCTGTGCGCAGTTTTTAATCGTTCATAATCGTCGTCGATGAAAGAGAGCGGAAAGAGGGTGATGCCGAAGAGATGCACCTGAGTGCTCGAAGGTAGTGATGTGGGTTATTGCCGAGTGTGGTGGCAGGCAAAGCTGAGGGATCGCCTGTGGCCGAGATGATGCCGTGTCCACATTTTGGCTTGCCTCCTCATGGCAAACAACAGCGGACAAACACGTGGAGAGAAGGGGGAAGCCTGAGACGCACATTCAGAGCGAGACGTGGAAAGCCCCTCCCTCCACACACACACACACACACTGATGACACGACCATGTTCAATAGTATTCGCAACCTGAAAGAAAGAACAGAACATCGAATACATTCAGCACCGCCGATTCCGATGGAAGCACAGTCACCCACCCACCCCCACACACACATACATGCAGAGGCACAGAGGCTCCCGCTGACACACACGGTGGCCCCATCAATCCATGCTACCCCCTCGCATACCCCAACATTCCGCTTAACAGTTAAATGCAGAAATGTAGAAGAGGAGGGGAAAAATGAGAAATACACGTGTACGCACACAGCCAGAAGCCGCCGCTTTATAGTGGCTCAGCTGCGGCGCAGGTCAGCCCACTTGTCCATGTTTACGGGGCCGGGCGGTTTGGATGGCGCGTACCTCTCGTTACCAAACCCGCTGCGCTCACCGCCGAACCCGCTCCTCTCGCCGGCGAAGTAACTCCTGTCACTGGGGCCTGCGCCACCGCGACCGAGGCCGCCTGCGCCTCGACCGCGACCGTTGCTATTCGTGCCGCTGGCTGCCCCGCTGTTGTTGGCGCCACCAGCGTTGTTTTCCTCCGACTTGCGCTTGCTCAGAGTTGTCGCGTCACCTTCGGCAGCGACCGCTGGTGCCTCCTCCATCTTTGGCACCTCGGCGCGCGGGGCGTCACGCCAGTTGCCCATCTCCCCGCCGAACGGGTTCGGCCTCGGCTCTGGCAGCGCCGCCGGGGGGGTCGGGCTTGCCGGGCCGCTGCTGCGGCGCAGGTTGCCCGCACGGAGGTCGATGCCATCCTCACTGCGGCCATTGTCGTGCAGGATGGAAAACTCGGGCTGCTGCTCTGGGGTGTCGTTGCGCCAGTTGCCGAAGTTCAGTGGGGAGCCAGCGCTGCATATCGGGCTGCCCGACGTGGGCGATGCCTGCTGCACGGCTGAGCCTAGCATGTCGCGTGACAGGTCGCTGAGGCTGTGGAGGTCCACGCGGGAGCCGAAGTTCGAGCGGCCGCCCATCATCGGCATTCCCGGCTGATCCTCAGGCTGCTGCCCGCCAAAGACGTCGCGGGACAGCCCCATGACGGCGAGACCGGCGGGCTGCTGCTGGCCAGCTGCATCGCGTGACATGCCCGGACGCTCGTTTGTGTTGCGGTTAAGCAGTCGCTCCACTTGTTTCTGTGTGGCGAGGTCGACATACATGCGGCGACCGCGCTGGAAGGTCTGGTCTAGCGACAGCGCCACCGTTAGCGCCTGTGCGGAGACAAACTCCACAAACGCGAAGGACTTGCCATCCTGGTTGATGAGGCGGTGGGTTGCGATGGCGTCGCGGTTGAAGAGGGAAAGGAAGTCCTCCTCGGTCGTGCCGTTGCGCAGGTTACCGAAGTGGGCCACAAACGGTGGCTGCAGGTCGTCAATGGTGAATGACCTCTTCTGCTCCGACACGGCCGCTGTGCGGAAGCTTTCCTGTTGGTCTAGTGTGTTGTTTGTCATGCGGCTGTACTCCTGCCGCTGCCTCGCAAATTTCTCTGACAACTTCGCCTCGCCGACCTGTTCCGCCGTCATCCAATCATCCTCGGCCCAGTCGAGGGCCTCCTCTGGGATGTAGTCCTCATTGAACTCGAAAAGGTTTACCGTCTTTCCGCGTCCCTTCTTCTGCTTGGCGGGCATTGTCGAATGCGTCGGTGCTTAACAATTAGGGTGGATATATATATATATATGTATGAGGTGCTGTTGCAGGAGCGCTGACAGAGAGGCCTTAGGAGGAAAAGAGATGAGCGCAAAAAAAAAAAACGATTCGCAAACCGGGGCGGGGGCAACGAGGAGGAGGAGGAGGGAAGAGGGGAGGGGAAATGAGGTGATGACAATGCGCGCAAGCACACGTGCACGACAGACGGAGTGTACGCAATAACCGCCAAACACGGCGAAAGAAAAAAGAGAGGATCGCTGAAAAGAGCTGTGCGGGCGACATACGTACGCGTTGGTCGGTGCGCGGGTGTGTGGCGGATGCACGTGGGTGTGCAGGAGGCGGAGGGGGAAGGTGATTGTCGAGATGCCGGACAGTGGTAGAAAGACATGAGTGATAGTGAGGATGGGGGGCAGGACGGGGATCATGGTGGGGGGGGAGGGGCGAACGACTTGTTTAGGCGTTTTCTGCTCTGTCCGTGCTCGCCCCACGCTGGCGTATCACAGGAGCAAAGGGCCGTGGCATTCGTAGACGAAAGCTGACTATCTCGGGCTCGTCTTTGTCTTTCCCTCTCTGATGCGGTGGTTTATGGACGTATCAACACGAAGCGAAGAGGACGACAACGAAAAGGAGGTGAAGACAGCATACACCTACTCCCCACCCCCTCCCTCCCCATACCTGCAAGCATACACATGCGCATACCTGCAGCTCGGTACGCCTGTGCGGTGCTGCCCCACTCATTTCCTTTTCAAGCTGTGTCGCGTGTAACGCGCATCCTTCTTGGTTGCTTTGACAGCGTGCACCCAGCAGCCAGGCGCAACGAGCGAGCGAGAGAGAGAAGGACCTCGAGCGAACGCCCATCGTGTCAAGAACGACAGGGAACAGGAGAACTCCAACCGCTAGCTGATTGTCACTTCCTACGCAAGAGAGAGAGGGACAAGCACACACATCATATTTATATCAGAAGTTTTGGAAGAGGTGGAGTTGGGGGACATCATAGACCCAACAGTAGCGGCCGTGGAGTGGGGTACCCAGAGGCGGTGAGGAAGCGAATGTAACCGCAAGAAACAAAAATCCACGTTGCGCTTAGGCTCTTCTCCCCTTCTTCGAGCGCCTCCACTCCATACCCACCGCCTCTCTGATCTCCACCTCTGTCTATACACCGGAACGCCCCCCTTGCACGATAAACGAAGGCAAAAACAGCGAAGGGGGAATCGAGAGGAAAACAAGCAAACATACAAGAAGAGGGAGTGCCGAGTGCCTGTGTAAAGAATGAAAGTAAAGTAAATTGGGTGTATAGTGCGAGGCGAGTGCCATGGCGCAGGTGCCCCGCATATGTGCAGTGAGAGAGCTTCAACCACACCACAGAGGCCTCCCCCCACATACACACACACACACACACACACACAGTACGAGGAAGAGTAGGGAGGCGGCGCGGGTGGCCCAGATGTGCGCACTGAATAGGGAAAGTGCCGAGCACGTCTGCCCATATGAGCGTTCCCCCACCTTCGCCCTTTCCTCTACCCGAAAAGGGGCCCATGGGGACCGGGACGCCAACACAGCGCTCTCAGGTGCACCGCACACGCGACACCGCGGACCGAGGTACACAAGAAGGCGAGGGGTACTTCGCTTCTTCGGTGCCCCTCAATCTTCCTTACGCCCTCGCTTCCCCTTGCACGGGTGCGGCGTTGTGCGTGCTCGACGTTCGCTTCGTCAGTCGGGTAAACACATCGTCATTCGACGCGTTGCCTCCGCGGATGCGTGGTGATGTGCCAGGGCGCATGGAGCCGCTGATGCTGCCACGTGGTGTGCCTGCCCGCGACATTCCAGGCCGCGGTGTGCTCGCCGATCGCAGCATGCGATCCTCATCACCAGGAGCTGCTTCGGCGAGCGCTTGGGCGCGGTCCGCCTGGATACGCACGGCAAGTACTGTGTCACTGTAGTATTGCAGGCGCGCCTCGGCGCTCTCATCAAGCGACATCGCAGCCTTCTCGAAGCGCGCCCTCTGCGCATTTGCCCGCTCCAGCAGCGGCCGTGCCTCCTCCGCCGACTGCTGCAGGTTCTGCAGTGACACGGTGTACAGCTCTCGTGCTTTCTTTCGCGACTCCTTCAAGCTCGTTACCTCCGCTGAGGAGAGGTCGTGTCGCTTTTTCATAGTGGCCGCCATGGACAATGTCGCCTCGTACACCTTCTTGGCATTCGCTGCCTCCACAACGGCGCGCTGAGCCTGCATGCGGATATCCATCAAACGGTCGTACCCGTTCACATCCACGGCGGTCTCTGTACCGGCCGCTGCGCGCTCTAGCGGGCCACGTGCGCTTGTGGGCTGCGTGATGGTGATGTCCTTGATGTTGCTGCCGCGGCGCATCTGAAAGACGAGATCGCGGCGGTAGTGAACCAGGCGAGCCTTTTCGTTTCGCAGGGCCGCGCGCTCGACGCGCCAGCGCTGCAGATCCTTCGCGTAGGCCTCCTTCTCACCATCGGAGAGCTCATTGTCGCTCAGCACACTCACCGGACGGGGGCCAAACTCCTTCATCTTCATGGAGTAGTAGTCCTTTGCCCGGTGCCGCTGCTCCGTGTAAAGACGCGTGATGCTGGGTGGGGGGCTGGCGCTCGTGCGGCCTGGCAATGGGGACATTGTCCGGCTGCGCGGGGTACAAAGCGCCAACCCTGTCACGTCACTACCGAGGTGCATCATGTACTCATCGCGAGCACTGTACAGCTCCGTGTTCAGCCGCTTCATCACGCGACTCTGTGCCGCCAGCTGGTTCGACAGCTGCACAATCATGCGCTCGCGCGCCCGCATCACACGAACAATTGCCTGCAGATTGTGCTTCTGGTTGGCTGTGTGCGTCCACTCCTCGAGCTCCTCACTGACAATCTCCAGTGGGGTCTTCAGCACAGGCGCTGATGTGACGAACTTCGCGTCCTCGACGCGGCCCAACACCGGGGAGCGGGGGTGCATGTATGACATCGGCCCAGCGGCGCGTAACCGCACATCTGAGGACAGGGAAAAAGAGTGCGGGCGCGCGACGAGGTCGGCAAGGGCTTCGTTGTTGAACATCTGCACTTCCTTAGGCTCCGTCGCCGATGGCGGAGTCGGGCGCTCAGCCATCGTGGCTCCACCGCCGCGCGCGCTCGGCGGTGTGAGCCAGCGCTTCTGCTTCGTGCCACTGGTGGAGCGTGACTTGTTTGGGGTAGAGCTCTTGGTGCGCCACGGACGTGTGTGCATGGCGTGCTTGCGCTTCTCGACTTCCTCCATCTTCTCGTCCTGCTGCTGCTTCAGCACGAGGGCGGCACACTCGCTGCTTGTGCGTCGGGAGCGCGGATTGGGCTCGTTGGTTTCCCAGGGTCGGGCCCTCATGTAGAGGCTGCGGTCCCGAAGTGCCCGCTCGCGCCGTGCATCCTCAGCCTTCTTGGCACGTCGCCGACTCTCGCTCCAGCTAACAAAGTTTATCGGGGTCTTTTCCGCGTCCTTCACCTTAGCTACCGCCGCCTTATCAACAGTTTCATCTTCAACGACGCTGAGATGAGAGGCCTGCACCACCGGCTTCGGAGTCGACTCGCCTCCCTCAATGGAGAAGCGGGATATGGCGCTCTTGTGTGCTGAGTTGTTCACCGATTCTACTTCAAAGCACAGACTCGTCGATCTGGTCGTGGCAGAGACACCGCGGTTCACCGGCACCGCTTGCAACTCTGAGCTCGGTTGCTCGTCGACAAATTGGATATCGCTGGTAAGCGTGTTCGCGTGCAGGTCGGGGCTTTCCTCTTTGGCATAGCGGTTGAGCATGGAGTGCTCTGCCTCGAACAAAATGCTGGCAGTCTCGGTGGGCTCATCGTTCAAGACAAAATGGATGGAGTGGTTGCTCTGCGTAAAGGACTTGTTTGACAGCCTGGCCCCACGCGAGTTACGCGACTCTGGGACTAGCTCCGTCCTCACCTTTGACGGCGGCATGTCGTCGCCACGCAAGCGTGGTGTGCCGTAGCGCTGCGAGGTGCGACTTGGCGGCCTCCGCGGCGGCAGACTGCTTACCCGTGTCGTCCCGCGGGGTGTGTGTCCTGGCCCACGCGTCACAGGGACTGGTGGTACCTCGATGGGCGCACCACCCTGCTGCTGTGCTTGTGCGACCTCCTCGACATCCTTTGCACTGTCAGAGTGCTCCTCAAGCTGCGTCTCGTCAATGGGGGTGAACATTTGTGAGTCGATCTCCGATAATATGTCATTATCCAACGCGGACAATGCCGGCTGAAGCGCTCTCTGGAGGATGGGCGACATCGGCTCCGGGGGCGGCGCAGTAGCCATGTTGTTACTGGTCATTCTGTACAGAGAACCGAAAGGGAAT
Source organism: Leishmania braziliensis MHOM/BR/75/M2904 (assembly GCF_000002845.2). Taxonomy (NCBI): domain Eukaryota; phylum Euglenozoa; class Kinetoplastea; order Trypanosomatida; family Trypanosomatidae; genus Leishmania; species Leishmania braziliensis. The sequence goes on along the minus strand of NC_009317.2, from coordinate 357,970 downwards.
GCCCCATGTGGCGGAGATAAGACGTTCTACAGCGACCTCTAGAGTGATGGCGGGGCTGTCCTTCGTTGCTGCCCCACAACTGTCTAAGGTACACTCGTGCTTTGAAGGATGCAAGGGATGTTCTCCGCTGCTCTGGTCTTTTCTTCGTTGGTTTTGTTCGTCTTGTTCTTGTGTATGCTGTGTGCTACGTGCTAATGAAGGGTGTGCGTCATGAACGAGGTGGAGACGCAGGTGACAACACAGTGATTACGTGCAGAAGATGAGAGGGGATTCGTGAGGTAGGATGGGTCAGCATTCACCGTCGGAGGATGGACTTCCCGCCCCCGTTGAGGGGAGGGGGACGGCAAACTGCCAACGGCGCCACCTCTTTGAGGAAGACCTTCTGTACGTGCGCCTCCGCTGGAAGTGTGGGGTGAGCACAATGTTACGTTGATGTACACACACACACACACACACACAACATGCACGCATGCACACAGGCCCAAGTGCCCACATTCTCATTCCCTGCCCTTTCGAAAAAGTGCATGGCTGCCTGATTTTTCGAGCTGCCACGGACGGGGCTATGAAGGGGGGTGGGTGGGTGGGTGGAGGCGAGTGAATCAAAGGGGCTCAGATACACACTTCGCTGCACTCTTCTCCCTGGCGCTATGCCTATCACACGCAGCTGCTGTTCCCACGTAGACGACAACACGACCTCCCACCAGACGCATACCGCCTCCCCACATTGTCTCTAACACTCCCTCTTTGTGTGTCACCACACCGAGTGCGCACTGTCAGCGCTGTGATTGTCATTTTTTTTTGTGTTTTCTCTTCACGGACGTTGCAGGCGCCACCTCTCTGTCCACAGTGGTGGTGATGATGATGATGACGTGTGTGTGTGCTCGTGCGGCACTGCTTACGTTGATGTGCTTTTTTCCTTTGCTTCGTTTTGCTGAAGGGAGCGAGGGGTGGCAGGGAGATGAGCAACAGCGAACGACGCCCCTCCCCCCTACTACGACACCACCGAAACAGGAAGCTGGAGGCAGGCAGGCAGGGAGAGGAGAGGGAGAGGGAGGGCCACTACAGCAAGAGAGGCGCGCGCATACACGCATGCCTATATCAGCCTTGACACAGAAACCGGCATACAAAGAAATTCGCCCCATAGAGAGACATGCCGTTCCCCTCGTAGAAAAGCAACAACAACAGCCACAGCCGAAGAAACGTTCTCCAGACAGACCGCCTCCCCAAATCACGTCAGGTGTGCACATACACACGTATACTCACACAGGCAAACGTGCCTACGGCACTGGAGACACAGCCAGCGAAACTGAGAGAAAGAGGAGGAAAGTGGCACAGAGGGAAAAGAGGAAAGAGACGGAGAACGAAGGCACCACACCAGCGACACTCACCACGAATGTGGCACATCCACCTATGCACCCTAACGCACCAGCAGTGCAAGAGGAAGACAACCGCCACCACCATCACCAGAGAGGAGAGGGTGGTCCATCGAGACGTACATCCACGACTATGCCTGCGCTATATGTGTGCTGCACTGGGGACAAACCTGCAGCCCCCTTCTCCCCCCCCCCCCCCACACACACACCCATACCCATACAAGCAAAGCACCGGAGACTTGGAGAGTGACGCACCGCCTTTTCATGCAAATGAGTGTGTGCGTGTGTGGAGGTGGAGGTGGACTGCGTGCCTGCGTGCACAGACGGTGGGACAGGGAAGAGAGAGGCAAACAGCGTGATGCACTACGGCACCCGCACAATCCTTTGAGAGGAAACAACAACGCTAACGTAAAACGAAACATGAAAAGAGCGGCAAAATCAAGCAATACCGCTTATAATAAAGGTGGCGGAGGAGCGGGAGGGAGAGAGGGAGGGAGGGGCTAATGGCCAGAGAAACAAGCAAGTTTTTTTCCCGTCTTTTAGCGTGTCCTTCTACAACAAACAAGTCCACACACCTCTGCACGCACGCAGACGGCCACGACTCATCGAGGCCTCTGTTGCGCCACGACTGCCGTCAAGGCATTGGGCCCGCCAGCACCGTTTGGCGTCTTTCTGTCCCATTGGCGCTCCACAGCACCCAGCGCAGGACTACGCCCGACATCACCGCAGCGCCGCAGAGGCAGAGAAAAGCGGTAGGCCGATGCGTATGTGCGTGTGTGGGAGTCGTCGACACGATGCTTAGTAAGATGGTAAGAGTGCTGTAATGACCGCCACTCTCTTCGGCGCAGCACCAGCCCAGACCCGTCCTGCCGGCGCCAAGAGTCCGCACAGCCGTATACCCGAGGGGCAGGCGGCAGGCCGCCTAGCTTCCCCTACACACAGAAAGCGAGTGCTGGGCCCTGAGATACTGCGCGTACTGAGATGGTTGACCATCATCAGAGACTCAGCGTTTTGGAAGAAGAGAAACAACGAGAGAGAAGACGAGAAGTCGGTACAGCGTGAGAGAAGAAACGAAAACAAAACAGGAGAAGCATGAACGGTTAAGCACAAAGAGGGAGAGTAGGAGGAGAGGAAAGGAGGTGGGCAGAGGCGGAAGCAGACCATGCGCTACCCACCTACCCTCAGTCATCACATCACTAACCACACACACACACACACACACACACACGTACATGCACACAATTGTCGAAAGAAGGATACCTTCCCTTCATCATACACGCCAACGAGCCAACTACTATATCGAGGAAAGCGCCATGAGACTTGACATGGCAGCAGAAGAAAAGGGGTACCGGAAGAGAGACAAGTCGCTGCGTACTTATCTCGATATCTAACACTGGCTGATACACACACACACACCCAGAGGAGAGACACACACGTAGACGCATACATACTACTCAATCCCCAACGCACATAACGGGGGAGGGGTCTATTAGGGTGGCAACGGCCATTCACCTCCCTCCCCCGTCGGCCATAGTTTCTTCGCGTCCTCTCTTAGGCTCCCCTAAGCGGATATGTACGTGTGTGCGTGCGTATGCCACTGCATCAAATATCTATTGCGGGAGGAAGGGAGGGGTAGGAGGGAGCAGTGCACTCCCTCTTTCCATTCCCTGTGGAGTGTGTATCACGGCAAGTGTGAGGGCTCATGCGCACTTTTTCCCTTTGAAGTGCACGCTGCCTCTGCTCGCTCTCTCTCTCTCTCCCATTGAACGATCGATCGGCCTACACGAAAGGGTTGGGTGCAGCAGCCGGGACTGGATCTTCTTCGTCATCACATTCCCTCAGTTGAAACTACAGCATCGCCTTTCGTTGCAGCTCGTACGGGTGCACATTTCTGGTGCTGGGCAGCGCCTACAGGACCGAACCCTCAGAAGTGAGGACGAGGAGGTTGCTATCCTCGTCCTCCACCATGTTCATTGAGGTGAGCTCGCTATAGGCAACGTCGTAGTCGAACGTTGCCTCTTGCTGCTCATGGTGCTCTGGCTGAGGCGCCTCCTCCACGTCCGTCGCCCCCTTGACAGATAGAGTCACGGAAGTGTGGTCGTCCTGATCAACTGTAGAGCCGCTGAGGACCATGGACATCGGCGTCACTAACGATTCCCCAGGCGCTGCATCGGACTTGGAGTCCACCCCCAGAGTTGACGTCAGCTGCAGCGAGGAGCGAGAGCGATGAGAAACCTCGTGCGTGTCAGCCATGCGCTCGACTCCGTTGATGGAGCGGTGTGTGCTGGCGCCGCTCAACGGCGTCTGGATAATCGGGCGCGGACGGAGAGCCGCAGGCACGACGCCGCGCTGAACGTGCTGCGGTGATACATGCACTGAATGCCTGGTAATACCGTTGCGGTGAATCCATGTGGATGGGCTTCGACTGCCGTTTGTGCCGCCCCGCGGCGTCGCATCGGGGACCAAGGAGCCGTTTCGGAACCCCACGGCACCTTCCTTGGGACCCTCCCCATAGAGGATGCTATCCCTGTCCATGCTGTGCTCCGCACCTGGGCGCGGCGCGCGGAATTGGTAGGTTCTCGGTGTGACGAGCAGCTTAGGCAGCGGCCTGAAGATCTTCCTGCGCGCGCGAGCCATGGCATCCTGTTTCGCCTTCTTCTTTGGAGTCGCGGCCGGTACTTCCTCCTGTTCTCCTATAGGCTGGTCATGCGCGCTTGCTGCTGCCTCCGAGGCGGCAAGGTCAGCGCTGAGGCCGGACTGCAGATTCTTGCCGTGGTCTATGAGGTACTCCAGAAGCGCCATCGTCCCTTCGTATGGGCAACTGCTGAGCTTTTCATCGACCTCACTCGTTGCCATGCTAGAGGGGTGACCGATGGTGATGCCGCACGTCATGCCCGCCGCCGTCGCCTCGACTTTCATAACCTGGACGTACTTCAACTTTACCCCAATCGCTGCCGCCGTCTCGTTAACCACCGCCCGCTTCACCGTCTCAAGCAGAGCTGCCACAGTAGCTTCCCATTTGCTGCCAGGGAAGTGCCGCGTGTGCTCTGTAACGACCACATCATTAGTCTCCCCGCGCGTCGACTCCGTGCCCACAGTTAATAAGTTGCTGCCGATGGAAGACATCTCCTGCTCTCCGCTGACTCGCTGCCGCCCCGATGCGAGGTAGACGGTGGTTCCCGAGCGGCTTCTCGGCGTCACGGGCGCGGCGGCCTGTGAGCGAGGCGTCAGTACGGCCTTGACGGCGCGCTGTGACAACTGCCGGGGAGGCTTCATCTCCTCCAGGGATAATTGATCTTCGTTCATGCGACTGTCCTGAAGTTGGTACGACAGGCTCTGCTCCGAGGCAGACCCAATGTCGTGCGACATTTGCAGCACAATGTCATCGTTCGACTGTACGGTTGTGGTGCGCAGGCTTAGCTGCACTGACTGCCCCTCGGTCAGCTCATCTTGCAGGCTCATCTGTATGGACTGCCCCTCGGTCGGCTCATCTTGCAGGCTCATCTGTATGGACTGCCCCTCGGTCGGCTCATCTTGCAGGCTCATCTGTATGGACTGCCCCTCGGTCGGCTCATCTTGCAGGCTCATCTGTATGGACTGCCCCTCGGTCGGCTCTTGCAGGCTCATCTGTATGGACTGCCCCTCGGTCGGTTCCTCTTGCAGGCTCATCTGTATGGACTGCCCCTCGGTCGGTTCCTCTTGCAGGCTCATCTGTATGGACTGCCCCTCGGTCGGTTCCTCTTGCAGGCTCATGCTTATCATTGGCTCTTCCACTGGCTCCTCGCGCAGGCTCACCTGCACCGATTGCCCCTCGGTCGGCTCCTCGCGCAGGCTCATCTGTATGGACTGCCCCTCGGTCGGTTCCTCTTGCAGGCTCATCTGTATGGACTGCCCCTCGGTCGGTTCCTCTTGCAGGCTCATGCTTATCATTGGCTCTTCCACTGGCTCCTCGCGCAGGCTCACCTGCACCGATTGCCCCTCGGTCGGCTCCTCGCGCAGGCTCATCTGTATGGACTGCCCCTCGGTCGGCTCCTCGCGCAGGCTCATCTGTATTGACTGCCCCTCGGTCAGTTCATCATGCATGGAGATGGAGGTGAGAGTATTGCTAACCGCTGCATTGGAGGTGGGGCGCTGATCCTCGAAGGCGATGGACGATACGGTAGACTGGAGCATCGCTCTTTCGATGTTGTGGCGTCAGTGAGAGTGGGGGTGATGAGAGAAGGGGTGAGGTATCAGGGGAAGGGGAAAGGGGAGGGGGGGGGGGAGCAGAGGGTGGGGGTATAATGATGGGGTGGATACTGTGCCTGAACAGTGGCGTACTTCTGTGTGGTTTGCTGCTACTATGTGAAGAGGTCGGTTAGGGCGTGAGGTGGATTAGTGTACACCTTCCACACACCACGGGAATGGACGTACGCATATATGCGTGGATGCGTGATTCAGAGCGAGAGCGAGATCGAGGAGGGGTTGGGTGAGCGGAGGGGGCTCCCTCGCAGGGGGGGGGGAGGAGGAGGAGGACATTAGTGGCAGTGACAGGAGCGAAGTGGGGCAGCTATGAAGGTGAGTCAGGGGCTACTGTATAGAAGCCAGTACATGGAGAGACATACACACAGCACCAATGTTGCTGAGATGAGGCACACGTTGAGGGGGTGGTGGTTACAACATACACCTTGCCTGCTGTTCGTGTGCAATGATGAGGCTCTCTTTGAGTGTTTGCTGACCCAAAGCAAAACGTGATGGAAAAGGGCAAAGGGAAAAAAGGGAGCAAGAAGAAGAGGAGGACCACCCAACATCAAATCATGGGCACCTGCTTTCCCCACCCCCTTATAAACAATCACCCAAATCGTCGTGATCAGCACACACACACACACACAGAGGAGCGTTACAGCTGCACCCCCTGAGAGAACACACAAGACACCATCGCCGTCTGATCCTGCCGTGACAGAAGACAGGGAAAAATATGCCCAACGGCGTGGGCGAGGGGGGGGGGAAGGAGTTAAACGCTTGCTTGAGTGGGGGCGGAGGAGGTACACCCACGCCGTTCCCTCCATCTTGTATCGCCCCTCCTCCACCCTTGCTAGTCGCAAACTTACTCAAAGGCGCTTATCGTCAGCAACAACGGGGTGGTTGCCGCTCAAACCGAACAAGCTGGAGCGACGCGTACTCACGCCGCCCCTTTCCACTCATGCGCATACGTGTTGGTTGGCAGAGCACGCGATGCGGAGAGCACCACACAGATATACACACATAGAGAAGCAGCACCGCTAGCCAACTCGCGGCTCGCGTGCCACATCCACTTTAGCAGAGGCGGGGGGGGGATGGAGGTGCATACCAACAGTAGTGACGGCGGCCAACTCACCAGCGTAAGCGAGGTGAACAGGAGGGAGGGAAGGGATGTGTGGGAGTGCGAGACGGCCGTGGTGGCGACAGGGGGCATGGCTTACGAAGTGGGGGTCAGTGGCCTCGTCAAACAAGGAAGGCGGAGGAAGGGAACCCTTCCCCCCAAATAATAAGCGATAGAAGAGGCCACACACAGCGAAAAGGGGAGAAGCGGAGCTGCGAGGATGAATTGGATGTATCGGGGATACAGCGAAAGAGGGCGCGGGTGGGTAGGAGGATTTTTTTTTTTGCAAGGATGATGTGCTCTGCAGAGCGTGTGGTGGAAGGAGAGGGGGGGGGAGAGGGAGAGGGAGAGGGAGAGGGAGGTGTGTTTGTCCGACTTGCATGCCCTTCGCCTAGTCTCTACGGCTTATCTGTGGCGTCTCCATTTCATCGCATTCGTTCTCCCACCGTGTCTCACAGCTTGACGTCAGCGCCGATCGCCTCCATCAACTCCTCCTCGAGCTTCTTTACCAAATCGTGTCCGTCATGGTCGGACTTCCACGACACCCTCTCGTGGCCGTCCTGGGTCACAGTGATCATGTCGTAATGATGGGGGCCGGAGATGGGGGAGGAGAGCCACAGCTGCACATTTGGGGCTTGTTTATTGAGTATGAAGACGCCACGCTCCGCCGTCTCGATGGTCAGCACGCCGCCATTGCAGCTGACATCCTCTACCGCCGCGCTGTCCAGTGCATCCACCTTCGTTTCAATGAGCTCGAGCAGCTCGTCAGCGGCTGTGTTGAACTTAATGTCGGTGAAGCCATCCATGCCAAGCTTGGAGTAATGGACAATGTGTGGGATAGTAGTCGCTTCGCTGGGTCCGGTCGTGGCGACTGCGCGACGCGCAACAGTCATCGCGCTTGCTGTCATGAAACTCTTAGTAGTGTTCACGAGCGAGTACAAAGGGCCGACCGAGTAGCTAGTAGTCGTCATCACCATCGCGCGCAGTGCGACACGCTGATGCAGCCTTACCCACTTCATGATAACTACGCGTTTGCCCACCTCGTGGCAGCTTCCCCAGCTAGCACTGTAGGCACGCAGAACAAGCGGTGATGGGAAAACAGTAGGTATGAGTGCTGGTGCTTTCCGTCAAGCGGTGAAGTGTGTTTCTGTGTGCGTGTAGGCTGAGAGGTGGGAGTGGGGGGGGGGGGAGGGGGGAAGGGAGAGGTGCAGCATGAGAAGGAGCAAAAAATTGGAAGGATAAGACATGTCTATCAAACAGAGAAGGGTGCGGCTTGTGTGCGTGGTGGTGGTGGGAGAAAGCGTGGTCTTATCCCTCAGCTGTCTCAGAGATATCCAGAGAAAAAGTGCGCCCATTTGTGCCCACCAGCCGTGGTTAGCAGTCGTGTACGCCGAAGAGAGGGAGGTCGGAGGATGAGAGGTGAACACAATTTTCGCTGTGTCTTCAGTCGGCGCACCTGTGAGCGGCGGCGCTTGTGAGAGTATGTGACGGCCTCATCTTCTGTAGGCGATGTAGAAGAATGACCTGACGGCGAAAGAGACGCTGGCAAAGAGGCGAAAGGGGACGAGGAAAGGAGGCGGTGGTGAGGATGGGCGAGCGAGATCGATGTACTGTCTCGCTGTGGGACTCCTCCTTCCCTGAGCCCTTCCCCTTCCCCTTCCCCCCCCCTCCCCCACACCCACCCCACACCGAGGGAGAGAGCGACATCACTCCAGTGGTGGCACAAACGCAAAACTGGAAGAGGCAAGAGAAGCGAGAGGTGCGCCTCAGCCGTACCACCCACACACCCGCCATACCCACACAGACAGGAGGGAGGGGGGCCCTGTGCGCAACCTTCACCATTGCCGTGCATCCCTCCCCAGCTTGGTACAGTATCCACTGTTTCCCATCTCTGTAGCTCTACTTGGCTATAGGTAGTGGCGCTCCTTGAGACGCTTCTGCGCCCAAATACCCTGTGCCACCCGATTCACAGTGGTGTCGAGATGGTTTGGCGCAGGCGGCACGCGCTTAGGCACAGTCGCCGCGCACTGTGAGCCGGCTTGCGCACCGATGGCCGCTACCTGTGCCAGCAGTAGCTGCAGCAGCTCGGTGTCCGCGGCTACGTCATGTCGCGCGTCCCGAACAGCACCACCTGTGCTTTGCCGACAGTGGCGGGATCTGCGCCGCGACACACTATGACTGTTCGCATCACTGGCCTTGCACGGTTGCATGCGCGCTGCGGAGCTTTCAGTATGAATAGCGTTTCCTTCCAAGCTTCTCGAGGGAGGATGCGAGTGACCCATCAACCGATCGTACGCGAGCGAGTGCTGCGCGATGGTTGTGGCGCTGGCTTTCTTTGATGCCTCTACCTTTTCCCTTTGATGGTGGCTGCTGATACTGCAGGTCTGAGCTCGCTGCCCCTGCTCGCAGCCAAGGACCTCACGGGCACGCTGGACACGACCCGCTGCGGAGGACGGCAAGTTGCAGTCTGGGGTGTGCACGCTACCATCAGCCCCTCTGCGGTCAAAGGAGTGCCGTACATAATTGTTGTCGTCATCTGTGTTCGAGGCAGAGGCGGAAGCAGCGGCACACGGGCGGGCAGTGCGGCAGTGATAGTCGCGACCGGAACCGTTAGTGGTGGTGGTCACGCCTTCGTTGTCGCACTGGCCTTCTACCTGTCTTGTTGTCTCGTCAGCATCTTCCGGCCTCCACGTCGAGGCGGGGTTTGATGCCGTCGACGACGTATTGGGGTGTTGCTTGGCTGTGGGTTGCTGATATTGACGCTCAAGCAGCAGCTGCGCCAGCTCATTGACATCTACAGGCGTCACTAGGTTACCTGCTTGGCCCGCCGGCCTCGTTGCAAGAGCGGTTTGCTGTGGGTCACCTTCCTGCGTCCCCTCAGCCCGCCGACGCAGCAGCGCGAGTTCCTCCTTCAGTGTCGTCTCCTTGGCTCGATGTGCAGCCTTCAGCTGCGCAATGCGATTCTCGTAGTCTCCTTGGTGACTCGAAGTTGCCTGCTCAAGCTCGGCGACGCGCCGCTGGGCATCTGCAAGGGCTGCCCGAACTTCCTGGTAGGCGCGGCGCGACACCAATGCCTCTTGTGGCGATTGACTCGGGACATTGCACTCTTTGCTGTCTTCATTGCTAAGAGACAGCTGGCCTTGCTGTGAAAGGGCTCGCTCACCCTCTGTGATACCATCACCGCGGCCATCGACGACATCAGCGCATCTGTAAGCCTCCACCTCTGCCGGTGCTTCCCGAGTGTCAGTGGCGGTCGGCGGCCGCATTGAATGCGGCGACATAGCGTTCCACCAGTATTCTGGGCTGTAGAGCTGCGTGCCCGCAGCAACGGTGCCACCAGCCCCGCTGACATGACGACCAAGCACCAGGCAAGGCTCTTTGATGACGCGCCCTAACGGGCTTGCCTCACCGCTCGCCGCGCCGATCGACACTCGCGTTTCTATCGGTTGGAGCTGCCCCTCCGCACCGTGCGCCAGCAGCGACGTGTAGGGGTCGTACCGGCCAAGCAAGCGCGGCAGCTCCTCACCGACGACCTGCTGCAGCACTACAAGTTGATTGTTAAAGCTGGAGCACAGCAGCTCAACGTATTGCTTCAGCAGCTTCATCTCATGTTTCACTAGCCGCACGCTGTTATACAGCGGAAACGCAACACCGTTCTGCAGGACGTCGTTCACCTGCCGCAACCGCTTCAACTCGGACGCGAGGGTGAGGTTGTGCTCATCCAGCCGGTCGTAGAGGCGGTGCATTCTATTGAGGCGCTGAAGGGCGTCGCCGTACTGCAGCTCAAGGGTATTGACCGCTTCGGAGGCGTACGCGAAGACGGCACCACGCTGAGGCACGTGGCCATCACTGCGATGCCTGTACCCTCCTGGAGAGCTCAGCTGCCACTGGGCGGTGCTGGAGGGCTGGGAGTCTGAGGGTACAGCAGCAACAGGGGCCGCGGCGGCGCCGGTTGCAACATGTCCGGACGTAGATGGAGTGGCGGAGGTGGTGTTCAGCGGTGCTGGCAGCAGTAGCGTCGTTTTCTTGGTGGCCGGCGCTGCCTCGGTGAAGACAGAGGTGCTTTGACGGCTCATGCAAGGGGAGCGCCGCTGCGGGGGTTGCCGAGACGTAGTTGGCGATAATGACACCAGCTCTGGTGTGCGCAGTAGTGCCGTTTTCCGAGTCGAGTGGTGGTAGCCGCTGCCGTTAACGATACCTGTGCGCGATGCGTGGGAATGGGAAGAGGGGACGGGCGGTGATCGCGGGGGTGACGCTGCGTGGTATGAAGGACATGGCACCGCGGAAGGTGTGGTCTGTCCGGCCCTGGCACCGGTGCTGCGGGCTGGGCTCCACAGACGGGATGGGGAGAGTACCGTGTGCTGCTGTTTCTGATGCCCCCGCGGGGAGGAGGACGCCGCTTGATGTTTCACGTGGGTTGGCACGGGCATGGTGAGGTTGTTGATGTCCTCGTGCTCGTCTGGCTCTAAGGCATAAGAATGTGTTCCGCTGTGGTACAGCTCGTGATGCGCCGCTGCGACTGCGATGCCAGGTGGGGCAGCTGGTGGCCGCCTTATCGGGTGGTACTGCTCTGTGGAGGAGGAGCTGGTGGGCGATGGGTTTCTGTCGGTGCGACTTGCCGTCAACGCATGAGGCATGATCTCCTACAGGTCTAGATTTTTTTGCTTGTTCTCGACACGTACAGAGAGTGTGTACGTACAGAGAATAATGTGGAAAGGGGAGAGAGAGAGGGAGGGAGGGAGGGAGGGAGACGGCAAAGGGGAAATTTCAAGCGAGGTTTTACTCCAAGGTGGAATCTAAACAAAACCAAAGCAGAGAGGGTGAATGAATGAATGAATGAATGAGAGAGAGAGAGGGGAGGGAGGAAGAGGGGTACTCAGGGAGATGCCAACAGGGAATACCCCGCGCAGCAGTAGGACGAGGTAGCGGTGCTTGGGTGTTGCTGCCCGTGTGTGTGGGTGTGTGTGCGTGTGTGTGTGTGTGTGTGATGATATTGTGTGTGTGTAAGTCACCTACGCTCTCTCTCTCTCTCAACAGGGATGCGCTTTTGTTTTTTTTTTTCTAGTCTGAGCACCGCACGTCACACCTCCTTCACGTGTCAGCAGGAGAGCGAATGGGAATGGGTGGGCGAGAGGGCGATTGCTAGAGGGGAGACCACGGAGAAGAGCGCGTTCAGGATGAGATCGCAACCGGCATCAGAGGGGGGTGTCTGGGGAGAGGAGGAGGGGGGGGAGTGGGTGCCTCAAGGGATAGGACCACAACCCCATCTCCCCCATCCCGCTCCGTGCGTGCGTTATAAGACCACGGCAGTCCCCAATCTGCGCACCGCTGTGTTTGTGCACCCCCCGCGGATTGCAGCTGCGCACGGTAAATTCGGTTTTGTGGGTCCCGTCTTAGGACTGGTCAGCATGCACAAGTAAAAGCCACAGGAGCAAAGAGAGAGAGAGAGAAAAAAAAAGCGAGGAGTGCTGTGGAGGAGAGCCAACTGAGAGAAACGAGCTGACAAGGAAAGCTTGTCATGACAGAGGAGTGGGGAGAGGAGGGAGCGGGGCTCATGCACAGGCAGAGGAAGGAGGAAGGGGGAAGGGGGGGGTGGAGGTGGGACGCAGTCGACGAAAGCACAGAGAGAAAAGGAACACGAGAAAAAGAGGTTGAGTCGCGTCTGTGTGTGTGTGTGTGCGCGTGCGTGTTGCTGATGGCCGTGATCAGCTTCATGGAGCGCGCGCTCAAGCCAGAGAGAGAGAGAGAGAGCGAGCAAAGATGGGGCAAAGCAGCTACAAGAAGAAGGACAAGAGAAGGAGAAAGAGATGGGAATGTCATTGCGACTGTGCACTCGCACAGAGAGAGAGAGAGGGAAGCAAACAAACCTCAAAGTATGCGGTGACATGGTGGGGGCGGCGGGAGAGAGTGCATCTCAGTTGAGGCCAGAGAAAAGAGGAAGAGTGGAAGAGGCGAAGGAGAGGGAAAATGAAGACCGCGGACGTTGATGGGCGAATGCTGCTTTGATAGTGCAGATTAGTGGTCATGAAAGCCGTTAAAGGCGAGAGGAGGAGAGCTTGCTAGTGACGGCGGTGGTGGAGGGAGGGAGGGAGGGGGTAATGGTAGCGGCTGCGGAGCTCAAAGAATGAGACTTCGATGCGTGAACAGTAGCACCAGTAAAATACCACAATGGGGGAGAGAGGCAAGCAGCGAGAAGAAAAGCAACGCGCTAGCAGAAGCGAGAGACAAGGAGACAGAGAGACAAAGGGCAGCAGCAGTCGTAGCAGCCATCACCGCTGCAGCGCAGAGAAGCATTGGCGGGGAGTAGGGGTGAGTAAGGAGGAGGAGGAGGAGGGAGAGAGAGAGGGACTGTGAGACACAGAAAACAGCAAGAGTGCAGACAAAGAGATCAAGCTAGTTCGCAGCTCGCGCACGCGTGTGTGTGTGCTGAGCAGAATCCTTCCTTACTCAACCTACTCCGCCTCCTAGCACAGAACATCGAACATCTCTCCACAAATGTGGGGCTGCATCTCCTGATATGTGCTACCGTCAACGTCATCGGCCCCTCTCTCCCGCGCAGCCGCGCCCTCTCCTGTGGTCACGTGCGAGTGAAGGATGTGATCCGGCAGGGAGGCTTGAATCGTCGTCAGGGTGTCGCGCAGCGCCTCCAGCACCATGGGCGGTTGACTGTGATCGAGGGAGAGCGCACACCGACACCAGTTCGCGACCATTGGCGGCAGCGAGGGCGGAATACGGTATCCTTGACCGCTGCTGCTTGGCTTCACCTGCACTTCCGACGCCGCTCCAGAGCGATGCGATGAGGTATCCCACATGTTGCCGGGGTGCTGCGTAGTGCCCGCGAACACGCGCTCCTCCACCTCTCGGTCTGTCTTCATGTGCGCGTAGGGCACCTGGCCTGTGAGGAGCGCAAGAAAGAGCTGCACAACGGCGTAACTCGCAGGGGCCGTGGCGCGCGCATGCGGACGCCACCGACTTCCGGCGACCTCGTGCGGTGTCCAGCTGCACGGTGGGCTGTAGCGGACAACGAAATGCTTTGATTGGCAGTGTAGCACATCCTCAGTGTTGTCGCAGTCGTTCTTCCTTCCTTGGCTGACGTACACCTCTGTCACCCACCCCTTTGGTGTCTGCGCTGCATCCACCACATCGCCAAAGCTTGCGTCGACGTGGCCTCCTCCATCCTCCCACGCCTTTAGGAAGCGTCTTTGCGGGTCAGATTGGCCCATGACGTCGGCCGCCCCTTCACGACTGTTCCCTTCAGCGAGGGAGGTGACTCTAGCCGCCCACACGGCGCTCTCGCCATTTATCGACAAGGGTGATGACTTTCTCCCATGTTGGTCTCCGCTACCACCACCGTACGGCTTCTTTGGCTGCTGAGGCCTTGGCTCTTCTCCCCCCTTCGGTTCCACCACGCGCACAACAAAGATGTTCGCAGGGTCGATGGTCAACCACGCCGTCCGCACCGCCTCAGACACCTCATGGCTGTCGCCCATGATGTACTGCAGCGCATCGGCGATTTGGGCGCAGATGTCGAGTGCCTCGTAAAGCGTGAAGTTGCGCCGCCTCACCATGGAGAGGGGCTCTGAGGAGGAGGTGGCGGAAAAGGGGGAAGCAAACAGCAAATCGCGAAGCGTGACGTAGGAAGTCTGCGCCGCAGTGGCAGCGGTGGACGCCAATGACGCACTCTGCAGCTCCAGGACGTACCCTAGCGCCATGATGGGCCTCCCAGTAGCGGTCGACACGGCACGCTGCCAGGGGAGGGTCACCGCGGCAGCACTTGCGGAGCGCTCCTCTGTCGCCTTCTTGCTTACCTCGACACCCTCCACTGCTGCATCGCCGTGGTTTTCGGCCGCCACCATGGTCCCGCCGCGCCCCGCCGGTACCTCTGGCCTCTCCATGTTGTCGACAAACTTTTCCGTGTATCCACCGAGGCACGTGACAATATGCGGATGACACCACGTAGCGCGACACCCCACGTCCAGCACAAATTCCCCCGCATGCTGCATGGCCGCTTTCTGCACCTCGGCCTCGCCCGTGCCCGCTGCACCGCAGAGGGCCTTCACAACGACAGGGACGCCGTTGTACCGGTACACGTGCGGAACTACACGAAAGCAAACATCCTCCTTCTCCTCCTCTTCCTCCCCAGCGCCGTGCCCCGTCGCCGCCAATGGCGATACGCCTTGTGGTCGACTGGCCTCTGGTACGTGCTGATCTGTCGGCTCGAGGTCTTGATAGAGGATTCGCCACGGACTCATGTTACGCCGCTGGTAGTAGGCAAGCAGGTCACGCTTATGTTGACTGACGCTGTCGGCCTCTTCGGAGGTGGAGTGATCTGCTTGTCCGCCAGGAACACCCATGGGGAAGAGTCGCTCCATCATGACTTTCGCATCTTCGGCGGAGTCCAGTGACTCTGCGACGGTATCCTCTTTCTCCAGCCCCACGTGCGAGTACATCGACCACGCCGCCCATAGGCGTCGATAAGCACTTTGGAAGAGCAGCCGACTCGTGAAGTGCTGAAACAGCAACGCCGGCCAGCACTGAGCCGGCCCCAGTGGATCGCCGTCGGGGCCGTAGAGCATCTGGAGTGCAGTAATGGGCTCCGCCGTGTTTGTCCCGGCCCCGCCGTCGTGTGCGCACTGACGCAGCAGCAGACACAAAGACTTCATCGCGGTCAGCAGCTGCTGCGACGGCGCCGGCTGCGGCATCTGATGCAGCGTGAAGGAGATCAGTCGCAGCCGACGAACAGCCAACGCGCATTGATGCTTGTTGATATGCCCTTGCTCCTTCGCTGCAGTGGCACTGATGAGAAGCTCATCGAAATACCGCAGCAGGATTGGCGTGGTGTCCATCGGCTGATCGAACACGATGGGCTCGTGCGCTTCTTGCTCGAGGGGGTGATTCATCAGCCCTGCTAAGCTGGAGTGGGACTCACGCAAGTGTCCCTCGTGCTCATGCCATGTGGGTTGCTGAACGCCGGCGACTGACTGCGGCGCCACTTCTGATGATGCAGCAGGCGAGTTCTCCGCAAGCCTCTTAGACAACTGCGACTGCGCCACGAGGTCGGTGAGCTCGCTTTCCTCTTCCGTGCTCACAGACATGGTTTGGTAGCTTCTGGTATGTCTTTGTGTGTGCGTGAAATCCCAAGTGACGTTCCTCCACAGACACACACACACACACACAGAGAAAGAGGGCAGGTGCACGGGAGGCAGGGGTGTGTGTGTGTGTGTGTGGGGGGGGGATTGCAGTAAAAAGCGGGGAGAGCGAGAAAATAGAGAGGCGGGAGAGAAGAAGGGTGCCGCACGTGCGAAGACGTGCAAAAGCGCAGATACACACACACACAGAGACACACAGAGAGAGAGAGAGATACGATTGCTGGTAAGGCTGCACGAGCACGAAGGAGTCACTCCTGAAGAGAAGGAAGACGCCCCCCCCCTCCCCCACACACACAAAAAAAAACAGCGAAGGGGAGTGGGAAGGAGAAGTGGGGTGGAGGTGGGGAGAGAACGAGTCGAGGCGTCGAGGTGGTGGTGGTGGAAGGAGAAGGGGTACCTTTACGAAGGAGAGAGCATCACTCCTGCACGTGCGGCGTACGCACGCCTAGTGTTAAAAGTAATGCTAGTCTCCACCCTTACCCACCTCTCTCTGTGCCTGCAGCGAGGAACGAAGGGGAGAGTGGGGAGGGATCGTAGGCGCAGCACTGCCTTGTGTTCACCACTTTCAAGAGGGAGGCCGAGTTGTGTGAGGGTTTGGGGCGTGGGGGTGTTTTTGCTTGTGCACAGGAGAAGCAGATACTGGGGACGGGAAATATCTTAGTGTGGTATCGGTGTCCAGTCCCCACTCTGTGTGTGGAGGGAAGCCAAGTAGTCCCTCCCTCCCACTTTCTCTGCCAGTGCCGAGCCACTTCTGACGGTGACAGGGCCAAGCACCTACAACGCGGGGGAGGTCAGAGCGGTGAATCGCTACAGATGTCGATGGTCAGGGTGTCCAGCATAACTCGAAGACATTACTCCCGGCCCTCGCTGGCCACTGGTATGGGGAGCTTGCGCCACCCCGAGGGATCTGCATCAGGTGGTGGCCGGCGTAATGGGAGCGGCTGTGGGGCGACCTGCGAGGCGGAGGGGGTGGGTAGAACTTGAGGTGGGGGCCACACTGCGATGACTGGGTCGGCGCACTGCCATAACACGTGTGTCTCGAACTGTTTCGCACTAGGCGGATGGACCTGTGGCGGGCCGGGAGTCGAGTGGCGTTGAAGTCGTGTGTTGCATGGCAGAGAACGAACGCGCTGGAAAATGAAGAAGACGGTGGGAAGCAGCGCCAGCGAGAGGAATACCCAGCCGTACATCAAAGAAAGCGACACGGCATTGTGCTGAAGGTGTCGGAGGGCTCGCGGGGACCACGGGGTGCCAGCCCACCAATCACCTGCACGTTGGTGTAGAATCCCGACGTGCACCTGGGGCGCTCGGCTGCACGCGTGGTGAGAGGTCGTGTCGGTAGGGTATGGCCGCCGTCCACTGTGCTGTCCAGCGCGGTTGCACGGTGGAGACTATCCAACGCAGGGGCGCTGCAGCCACTCACTGCAGACGCCGTCAACTCTTTCCTCTGCTGCACCACCGCTGGATTCCCCAGCAGCCACTCCAGCTCTGGGCTGTACATGTGAAGAGGAGGAGAGGGAGGGGCACCCACAGAAGTTGAGATGCACCGCACCGAGAGGTGATGCGTCTGTCGCCACCGTTTTCTGTGTTCCTTATCGGTAGCTGGAGCTTTGGCACGATCGTGTGCACGCGCCAGTGGGTAATAGAGCGAGCGAGCGAGGTAAAGCGATGAGGAGGTAAGGCGCAAAGAAGAGGAGGGAAGAGAGGATCCGTGTGCACATAGAGCGATGTACGCGGGCGCAGATATGTGTGTATGTGTGCATTGCGCACTCCACCACAGCTGTGGTGGGAGAATGACAACGATAGCGCTCTCCCCACCTCTCACCAAGAAGCGGAAGATTACTGGCACTGTCCACATCACCCCTACGTTTTGTTCTCCATCCAGTGCTGGTGTGCCTGTGCGTATACGAGAGGGTAGTGGTGGTGATGGTAGAGCTGCTGCTGCTGCACGTGCTACGGATGTGAGGAGGCCCGTCTGGGACACTTCGTTTTCTCTTTTGCGCTGCGTTGCGGTGTTTTGGGCGGCGGCGCCTCTTCTCGCCACTCTCCCCGCTAGCAGGCAGTGAGAAGGGGAGGGGGAGGGACACCCATCGCGGGAAAAAGAGAAGGGGGAGGAAAATCTGTGACCCGACACACACACACACACCAACTCAGTGGGGAAGAGGGGAGGAGAGCGCATCACGTCTCTTCTGTAGGCCAGCTTACACCCTCCTTAGCTGCCGCCACCACCTCCTTCCTCTTCATCCTTCTCTGATCTTAACGAGATACTTAGTAGAAGTCCTCCATGGTGAAGTCTGGGGGCTTCTGCGACGAGGGTGTTGTCAACGGCGCCGCGATCGATGCGGCTTGAGTGGTGCTTCCTTCGGCGTTGCTGCTGCTGCTGCTTTCGGCGGCACCGAGCGACAGCGCCAGCGAGTTGGTGTCCATGTCGATTTCCGCTGACACCGGTGGCGGCGAGGCCGCTACCGCCCCTGGGGCACTGCTTACCTTTCTGGTGGCGCTCCCGTTAACAAAGGCGCCCGGCGTGAGCCCACGAGGCTCGATACGGACCCCCTCCTCCTCCTCCATGGCAGCAGCAGCCGGGATGTAGTGAATGACGGCAGCCATATCACGGTTACCCATCCCAGATTCTGCGGCTGCGCCAAGCATACGCAGCGACGCGTCCAGTACAGGGAAGCGCTCTTCCTCAACCTGACGCCCTTCACTGCTGCCGTCACCCTTCTCGACCTTTGGTAAAGAGGCGTCCAGCAGCGCGAGATCCTCGAGGAGGTTGTCTATGCTGGCGCCAGAGGATGGTGCCAGCTTGTCCGGGTTGCGCACCAGGTCCTGCATTGTTGGCGCGTTGCGACGCAGCATCGTGCTCGAGCCCCACGAGGCATCCAAGACTTGGATGAGCTTCTGGTAGTCCTCGATACCGAGCCGATTTGCAATCGTCATAGCTTCTGCAGCGGCGGCATTGTGTGAGGCCACCAACGCTTGAGAGAGCAGCTTCGCCGCGGTACCGCTGCCGTTGGCACCCATGTGATGAATGTTGTCCGCATACATACGAAAAATCGGCGACACCCGCTGCACGTACTCCGCAGGGCCGCCCACCATGAGTACGAGCTGGTTGTTAAAGGCCTGCTTTGGACTGCCACTCATCGGGGCATCGAGGAAGACGGCGCCGCGTCGCTCTGCTTCATAGGCGCACTCGCGCGACAGCGCCATGTCCACGGTCGTGTGGTCTACGATGATTTGCCCAGGGCGCGAATTGGTGACGAGTGCCTCGTCGTCCTCCAGGAGAACCCTCCGTGAGGCGGCCCGGTGCGCTAAGGTCAGTAGGATGACGTCACACCACTTGGTCATGGTGCTGTAGCGGTTGTGGATGCGCATGGCGCAGGTGGCGCCATCGGCGCTCATGTCGTTGCACACCTGCCGTGCCTTGCTAAGAGTGCGGCTGTGGATCTGCAGATACATAGCACTGCGTGCCTTGAAGGCGAGGTTTCGGGTAATGGGAATCCCCATGTTGCCCATGCCCACCACACCCACATTTAGCGAGCGCTTAATGGTTGTCATGGATGAGGGTGCTGACGAAAGAGGGGGTGGGTGGTGGGTGGGGAGGAGAGATGGATGCGAGGATGGCACTCTTCGCAAGAACAGCACAGAGGATGCTGCAGTAGTTGATGCGGTGGAGGTGCAATCGAAGGGGTGAGTGGGTGGATGTCCTCTCTTGTTCTTTCCGTGTGTCGAGGTGTATGTGTGTGTGTGTGTGTGTGTGTGTGAGTATGCTTGTGTTTTTGGGGAGGGGGAGGGTTCTGTGAAGAGTGAGGAGAGCAGGGTGTCCGTGCACATCTACTTCTGTTCTTCGAGCATCTGCGTTGTGATGCGCATGCCCCACCGGCATAATTTCCCACGCTGCTGTATGAGAGCTGCAGAGAGGTAGTGGAAGGGTTTAGGGCAGGCGCCGCATCGCAAGTATGCCGCATACTCCCCCCCTCCCCTTCTCCTCTTTCCCCCATTCACACAGAAAAGAGCTGCTGCTGGGACGCACGCGCCACCTTTGCGCTTCTGCTGTTGCCGTCCGCCTTCCCGTTTCGCGTGATTCGCGCACTCCTTTCGCCTTTCCACAGCCCTCTTCTTTGTGCCTTCGTCTGTGTGTTTGCCCTTACGAAAGAGAAGAAATATGCCCAATACGTTAGAGCGCCATACACTACCACACATACACCCCCACACACTCGCGAATAACGGCACCAATGCATGCGCAGGAGAGAAGAGTTGTCTCTCTCTTTCTCTCCTCTGAGAGACGGGAGGAGCGGAGAAGCGGCGGCTGGCGAACAGAGAAGAGAAAACATCGAAAGAGAGGCACATGTACATACCTACGGACTGGAGGCACCAGCTTCACCTAGCGTCTCGGCATACGCATGTACCCACAGACCTACACATTCACTCACACAGCGATGCTGTTACAGCTACTCCTGTTGCATCCCATTTTCGCAAAGAAGACCCAGAGATGCAAGGGCTAGTGAAGCTGGCGACAGTGTGTGCACGAACATTGAGGGTGCGTCTCCTGAGAGAGTCTCTCTGTGCCTGCGTGTCTCTCTCTTTCGCCCGCTTTTTTTTCCATCCCTGGCGGTCTTCAGGCCTCTTCTACTTTTTCATTGCCCTCGATCTCGCTGCTGCTCTCGTTTCAGGACTTTGGCATCCCCACGATGCGGTGACGTCGGACACTGAAGCATCGTTTCCGCAGTGTCACTGGGTGCGAGAAGACAGCGAAAAGGGGGAGGGAGAAGGTGGGGCAATGGGAGCCGACAAATATCGCTGATAGCTGCGATTGCTGGTCTTCGCGGAATGAGGTGAAGCAACCGAGCAACAGCGAAAGGAAAATTCACTACCACAGAAACCAGTCAGCGTGGAGGCCAAAAAAAAAAGCCCCTGCCTGTCCTCTCTCGCGCTCCTGTTTGCGTGGCCATTTACTCTGTCCGAAACTGTGCTGACGTGCCAGAGCATACCGCGCGATGCACACGTACCCGTGTGGGACGCGCCTCACGCGCCAAGAATGACGTTGTTGATCGGGATAAACACTAACTTGACGAAGAAGCCCAGAAAGCCCATCATTAAGAAGCCAATCGCCGCTGCCATGGTGGCCGTCGTGAACTCGTTGTAGTTCGGCTTCTGGCACTTGCGCACCAGCATGCGGCTGTTCTTAGTGAAGGCCACGATGGGATGGAATAGAATGTCATCCAGGAAATCCATCTTTAGGGCAGGGAGAAGAGGGGTGTAGGGGAAAACAGAGTTTGCTGAGGGGCGGCGGCAACAGCAACTGTGGCGCTGGTAACGATGGTAATTGCGGTGTACTGGCGTTTCAGGGTCTCGTAGTATGGCTCTGGTGTAGTGGCCGCGTGCTTGTTTGGTTTGCCGCCGTGAACGGCGCGTGATTACCGCAGGAAAGAGTAGTTCAGCACCGACGCAGGCGGAGGGGGAGGGGGGGGGGAAGGTAATAGGAGAGAGAGGAGAAACGGGGCTCGTAAGAAGAGGAGGCGCACGGAAGTGCCTTCCTGCCATTCATCAATGGGTGGTGGTGATGGCGCCCGCCTTGATCGAGTCCGCGTATTGTCTGCTGCTGCCTCTGGCTCTCACCACGCGCAGAGTTGCTCAGCCGCGCGAGGAGGAGACACTAAGATAGACACGGAGAGAGAGAGACGTAGCACACGTCCATCCAACCCACCCGAGCTGCTCTTTGACTTTCCCTTCCTTTAATTCACCTTTTCAATGACGGCAATCGGTTAGAGCGACAGCGGCATTCATGGGGAAGGGAGAAGCGAGGATGAAGGGGTGGCTGGATGAATCGACAAGAGCACGTGGGGCGTGATGTGCGCTTGCCACATCACGGCAGCGCTTTCATGCTGTTCTTTTCTCTTCTCTGCCCTTGCACGTGTGACAAAGATGAGGTGAGAAGAGAAGACAGGCAAAGCCCACAACACCCACCCACCTCCACATCCACCCACCTCCACGCACACACACACACACACACACACACACACACACACACATCCAAAGGAAGACGAAGAGCAACGAGGGCTACACCACATCGACGAGGCGATGGTGCCACTACTGACACTTTGATTTCTATGAGTCGTTCTATGAAGGTTTGGTCGCTCACGCGCGCTTTCACCTGATACAGGAAGGGGAAGGGGGAGGGGAGGGGGTCTTCTGGTCTCCATTGTCAGAATAAAAAAGAGACACACCCTTCGCCCTTTGTTGTAGTGCTGCAGACGTGGCCCGTGCACACCCCCACACCCCCACACACACATACGTATGCATGAACAGGGTCTTTGGGTCGAACCCTCTACACTCCCACACTTCTCCAGAGCTCACGTTCTACGCCGACGGCGGGCAAATAACGAAAGTGCTACCGCTACTGCAGTTCCACCTAATTCCGTCTTAGGGAGAGGGCATCATGTCACCTGCAAGGAAGCTGTCCTGCGCATCCACAGCCGGATTGTCCTCCTGCTGCAGGAGCGGCTCAATGCGGGCATCGTGGTCAGGCAGAGCAAAGAAGACGATGCTGCAGCGGCTGCTGCTGCCCTTGGCGTTGCGCACACGATGGGGAGTTGCCTCGATGAGGCCGCCTGTCCACTTCTCCAGGAACAAGCCAGCGTTCACAAGAAGCGCGTCCTCAAGCACCGGGACAGCCGTGTAGGAGCCCTTCTCCTCGTCCCACACCTCCAGTCCCCCAAGCGAGTCCTGGGAGAGCAGGGTGATGGTGCTGAGGTCTTTGTGCGTGTCGAGGCGCACCGTCACGTCCTTGTCATCGTTGCTGTCCTCGGTATTCCCAGTCCTCACCAGCGGCTGCATTTTGGCCCCCTTGCGCCGCAGCACTTTCACGCCGTCCGGGTTGTGCGCTGATCGTTGGTTTTGAATGCTGACGCCATTTTTGAGTCGCACCCCTTCCCCAAGCCGCGGGTAGTACTTGGCTTGCAAGTCGCAGTCGCGCTTCTGGTGGAACGACGTGAAGTACTCCAGCTCGAAGTCCGTCGCGGGGTCCGGCCCGCCTTGCGGGATGGAGGGACGGATACCGAGACCGCAGCTGATGTGCCGCATCACGTCCATGCTCACCGTGTAGCAGAGGTCGTAGTAGGCTATCATCATGTCCTTGAAGTCGGACATGAAGTTGTCGTTGCGGCCCATGCCCGGGCTGAGGCTGTTGCCGACTGTGGGGGTTGAGTTGACGTGGTTCAGCAAGATGTCCCACGGGTTGCGACGGCTAATCATGCTCAGGTACTCACTCTCTTCCCAACCAGCTTGCTTGTAGTAGTCACGCCGCAGCACCGCTGGGTCAGTCACGTCGTCGCGGCCGATGGAGAAGCACTCGATGGCGTCGTCGATACCGCTCGCGCCGACGTAGCGGTAGTAGCCGCGGAATCCACTCGGGGACTTGATACTCTCCAGTTCGTATGGAGAGAGCTGAGTGCAGTTGTAGTTGTGAAGGTTGTTGCGCTTCAGGTTGCCCTGGGCGGCGGCGTCGCGCAGGTGCAGGACATACTGCTCGAAGAAGATGCGGCAATCACGGTGCAGCTGGTCGAAGATGGTCTTCTGTATGAAAGGGTGCTGAATATAACAATAACCGTGGTCCTGCAGGGACTCGAGAAGGGCATTGCTGGCCGACTCCGTTACGTTGCTCGGGCCGCGCCCGATCTTTACAAGCGTGCCGCGAGCAGGAATAGTGGCGCGAAGCATGGCTAACCGGACACACACACACACTCACACACACACACACACACCCAGAGAGAGAGAGAGAAATGCGCTTTTAGGCAGAAAAGAAGCTAAAGAGAGCACGTAGTGCGAACAACGACAGGCGTGAGTAAGCGAGAAAGGGGCGTGCTTGAGCACCGATCGAATGAAAAAGTGCAAGTAGGGTGGTGGTGGTGGACGAGGAAGAGGGGCACGTACGGTGCAC
The DNA here is from genome assembly GCF_000002845.2 of Leishmania braziliensis MHOM/BR/75/M2904. Classification (NCBI taxonomy): domain Eukaryota; phylum Euglenozoa; class Kinetoplastea; order Trypanosomatida; family Trypanosomatidae; genus Leishmania; species Leishmania braziliensis. Next base: position 334,171 of record NC_009317.2, on the reverse strand, counting down.
TCTCTCTCTCTGTCTGTATCTATAGAGGTGCTGCGCTGTGTACTGTCCGCTGCCTTGACTCTCGCAGTGTCTCTGTTTGCTGCTCGTTTCCCCCCTTTGAGAATGGAGGAGGGGGAGCGGGCGGATGGGCAGGTGGGAGTTGCACCGGCACGCAAAAACCGCCGCGGTGGTGAGAGGGAGGGGGGGGGAGCGTAGAGAAGAGAGCGGAGGAGAAGAGTGATCGCAGTCGAAACGGCCACTGCCTACGATGGCCCGTCTTTTGAGATGAAACAAGCAGCAAGCACCAAAAAACCAAAGAGAGAAATACACAGGCCACCACGCCAAGCCTCGCGTCCGTTAGCCGTCTCCGACGTACCCTCGTCTGGTTGGTGGGTGCACACTGTCGTTGGGTGCCGGTGGCGCGTGGATTGCAAGGCGGAAAACCCTCGATGCCACTAAGCGCCTCTTTTCGCCCCTTTCTCGCTTGTCTGTGTGCGTGTGTGTGTGTGGGTATCTCCAATGTACACCAGGCGTGTGCGCACCTCTCTTGTGCTTTCGAGGAGTGAGAGAGAGAAAGGGAGAGGGGACGGGGGAGGGAGGGAAAGAGGTCCTCAACGTGTGGCCTGTCCCGAGCTGCGTCTTCTGGGATGAGTGGCGTGGTGCTGCTAATCGTCCGGATGTGGGGCTGCTGGGCGTGGGGAGGGGGCAGTTCTTAATGCCCCGTTGAAGGAGCAAGAAAATATGCACGGGGTGAGCGCAAGAGTGGCGGGCGGGGGGGGGGCAAGAGCGGGGAAAGGAGGGTCGAAAAATTATGAGTAGTAGGCCTCATGCCCTTCTGATTTTTCTCTTTCTCTTCACGCATGACCTTATATAAGGGGAGGGGCGAAGGACGCCGTTCAGATGCCCTTCCGGAAGATCAAACCGAGAGATGCCGCGCGAGCAAGCACTCCATGTGCCTCGCTTGGCTGGTCCTATGTTTCCCATTCTCTTTCCACCGTGCTGCCGACACACAAGTGGGTGGAGGGAGGGGGATATGGTGAGGGAGGTGCCAGAGGAAGAGAGGGGGCGTTTCAGAACAGTAGCATCCAGAAAAGTCGAGTTGGCAGCTCTGCTTCCTCCTTCAGAAACTGCACCCTCCTGCTCTGTTCTTCTACTGCTGACGTTCCTCTCCCAGGTTTGGTGGCACTCGTAGTCCGCCGCAGTGGCAGCTTCCCCTCTCCGCTCGCGCTTCTTTTTTACTGGCGTTGTTGTCTTCTCCACGTCAGCACGGAAGCGCGCTGGAGGCCGCCACTGCGCACCGCCCACGCGCGTCTTCTTCATCGCTAAGGCACCCCAAAAGAGAAAGAGAGACACGTGCCTACAGGCGCGTGCACATACACACACGTATACCGCCTGTCGTGGCTCTTGTGATAGCACCTCCTCTCCCCTGCTCGGTCCCACTGCTCTCCAGGACACGAATCTTTTCTATGAAAGGGAAAGGAGGGAGGGAGACCCAAAGAGCGATGTCTCTGCCTCAGAATGAAAGTGGGGGAGGACGGCGGAAGAGAAGGGAGGGCCGGATCGAAAATGGCCAGAGGCGGGGCCCCAGCAAGAGACGCACCTGTGGAAGCTTGGCGTGCAGATCTGGAAGAGGGGTGACACTGTAAGCTGTAGTAGTCACGTGCTTCTGCAGCTTTCCACCCGTCCCGCATAGACCACCGTCGCCGCTGCCATCTCATGTCCAGCCGCCTCTCCACCTCTGCTCGTCCGTTACGCAGTCCGGTTCGAGATGCGGCTTATGTCCGCTGCCTGCTCGAGCAGCGTTTTCTTCCAATCCAGGCTGGCTCCCTCATAGAAGCTGCGCTTGTGGATCGGCTTCCGATCTGCTGCTTCGCGTGCTGCCTTAAAGGCTTTGTGTGATAGCCTGGTGAGGGCACCTTCTTCGCCGTCGACGTGGTCTGCGGTGTCCTGCATGAGCTTTTCGTACGCACGTGAGTAGCGGTCGAACAGGGCGCACTCACGCTTCTCCTTTGCCTCCAGCAGCGCGCTCGGCTTTGTATAGTTTGTCCCTTTAGGGTTCTCGGCGGACCAGTGCCGGGACCTGGCGAGGGTGTCATACTCCACCACGTCGCCATTCTCGGCGCTTGTCAGCTCGAAGCGCGCGGGCACAGTGATGGTGAGTGCGCCGGTCCTCGCGACTGCACGCGTCGAAGTTGCAACTAGCATGGCGGATGCTGCGGGTGCGACACTCACTGCAGAAGTAGCGCAGGTGCTGCCGGGATCCTGTGCACGCGGTGTTAAGGGGCTCACCTGCTCCAACACGCCTTGCTGTCCGTCAACATTGTTTATCGGCCGCGTTGCTAGCCACCCCAGCTGGCCTCCGTTTGCGCCTTCGTTGTTTCTGGAGGCGTAGAGAGAGAGGTAGTCAGGCAGCTGGGACGGCGGTGGCGCCGTGCGGGGGACAAGAGAAGAAATTCTGGCGTAGTTGGCACTGCCGCGCAGAGGCACGCCAAGCTCATTCGAGTTTGCGATTTCCGGCTTGCCAGTTTCGAACTCTGAGAGATGCGACTGTAGCTGGGACTCCGTGTGGTTGCTACGCAGATATGACAGTGATGCACCTGCCGGAAGCCGCCGGAACACTTCGCCCAACATGGGAGCAGGTGGAGGTCGGATATGCGGAACAGACTTGGGGATGCCACCGACTTGCGCCTGTGCGGAGTTGCTTTTGCTTCGACGGGTGTCTGACATTGGCGGTTCCCCGTCCACGAGCTCCTCCCACCCGACATCTCTCCGGGCCGCCCCACCGGGGTAGTCCTCCGCCTTGTAGGCCATGATGGGCTCGATGAGGCTCTCCTCCGGCTGCAGCGGCTCCCCATCGAGCTCGTTACACTGAATATGATTTGGCGGGGTTAACGTATACGTTGGAGTTGGCGCAACGGCGGCGGGGCGCTCGACCGCATACGTCTCGGTCTGCTTGTGCGGTTTCGCGGGCAGGTCGTTGTCCGATGCCGGTGCGTTTGGCTGCTGCCAGAGCGCCGTGAGGGACTCCTGGGCGTGATCGTTGCGGCTCTGCAGAGTGGCGAGCTGCTGCCGAAGCTCTTCGGGGAGCTCTTCTGGACTGGAGCCACCGTGCGACGATGTCATCAGTCTTCAGCTGATGGGTGCCACAGGATTGAGAATGAGGAGAGGGGGGGGGGTGGCGGAGAGGATAGCAGATATCAACGACGGTGGAGGGGAGAGGGATAGCGGAAAGCAGCGGTGTTGTATGTGAGGGTGAAGTGGGCTGAGTTTTCATGTGCGTACTTCTAGAGGTCAACACCCACTAAGACACACACAGGCACGCACGCACAAATGGGAAGAGGGGGTGCAAAAGAGGAAAAACGATGAACGACGTCTGCAGTGCGTAACAGCGCGCAGGGGAGGGAGGGGGAGAAGGGGAGGGGGGTCCGAATTGGTGTGACCCCACAGCGTTTGGTTGGATATCCACGCCGCGGTTCTCACCGGTAAGGCGTGGCGGAGAATACATAAAAAGACCGAGGCGAGCAGAGCTGAAGAGGGAGAGGGGGAGAAATGCTTGACTGAAGATGAGTTGACTCGCGCGTCGAGATCCAAGAAGCAACGCGAATAATGACAAAGAATTGGGGGACGGGGGCACGCACGGCGTGAGGACTGCAGGGAATGAATTGGCGGAAATGGGGAGAGGGAAAAAGGAGAGGTGGCGGGTGGGGTGGGGCTGAGGGAAGGTGCGAGTGAAAGGAGTGAACCGGATGCACCGTGTCTTTGCCGCACGAATTCCACCCGAACACACGAGGCGAATATTCAGAAAAGAGAAAAGCAGGTGAGGAATGGGCCCAGGTTGATACACAGGATGGTTTCTTGAGTGCGTCTGGCGATGCTTTGCTTGACTAGGCTGATGTAGTTGAGCAGTGCCACGTATGCATGGGCCTTCGCTACAGACACACACATATATATATCTCAGCTAATGTGGAACAGGATATGTGTTCGGGTGAGTCTTACGGATTCTTTCTAGCCCTCTGTCTGCATTGCTCCCCCTTTCTTGTATGCGTGTGTGTACATGTGCCACAGTGACGGTGCAGGGCAAACTGAGGGGAGGCAGGAGAGGGAAGGAGAAGAGGGAAGTTGAACTGATGCTAGTCAGGTTGAGCCATAGGCTCAGGAAGAGGAAAAGGGATCCAAGGGAGACCATACGACTCCGCAAACCCACATATGTGCACTGAGTTGAAGTCGTTTCATTGAATTCACAGTACTGGACGCGCCTGCTCATGCGTGCGCGCGTGTATGTTATCTGTGTCAGGAAGCCGAGGCTCAGCAGCATGAAAGAAGACAACAAAAGGAGCCTCGCCGTTACCATCATCGCCACTTATCAACGTCGGCATCATTGCCCCTCACTGCTGCTATGGTTGCTGCTCACTGGGTAAGAGGAACCCGAGTGTAAAGAGAAAGGAAGAAAAGAGGAGCGCTCAGGAGCCCCCCCTCCCCACACACATGCCGATGAGCACAAGAAGCAGACAAGAAGGCTAGGCGCCACTCCCTCCTCCAGCATCGCAAGAGGGCTACACACAGCTCACCGCCAGTTGTGGCATGCGCACGGCTACTCAAGGCACACCCGTGTACAGGGTAGAGCTGGGAACCACACACACACACACACACACACAGAGTCCCACTCTCTCACTTGCCTTCCTGCTGTGTGCTTCTTCGGGGCGAGTGCTACCACTTGCGCAGTACATAGGTGTTCCAGTACTCCTTCATCATCTGCTTGAAGTTTAGCTGACTCATTTCCAAGAAGCCCATCTTGTGAAGGTTCAGCCGCGGCTTTGCCTCGGGGAACTTGCGCTTCGCTCCGTCCGCGGCGAGGAAGCGGAACATGGCGAGACTGCGCTCACACGACTGCACTGCCACAGCGATCTGGTCTGCGTCACGCAGCTCAGACCCTTCGCGGAACTTCTGCCGCAGGATAATAATAAAGCGCTCGTTCATCTGCGCGTGTTCGTTAAGGTCGCATAGGGCGCTAGGTGGGCAGAGGACGGCGAGCTTGAGCCACTGCCGATAGGAGCGACACACGCGGTTCGCATGCGGGATGCCGGGGAGGTTAGTTCCTGCGTCGCGGATCACCACCTCTGAGACGGGGGCGACGAGGGCCTTGCTACGGACAATACTGCCGCCCAGAGCGTAGAGAGGGGCACTAAAGTGCAGCATGACGCACGCTTCTAGGCGATGATGGGTGCCGCAGAGAGGGAAGGGGAAAGGGAGGAGTCAAGGTAGCGCAGACAACCACAACAGTTACATTAAGTGAACAGACGCGCTCTTCAAAACACGTTGGAACAAGAAACCCCAGGGGGTAAACTAGGAAGAAGAGAAGTCTAGAAGCCAAAGAAACTGTCGCCGCTTTCTACCGCGTGTTACTGACCCGCACACAGATATAGACTGACACCCAGCCCTGCTGACACTGCTGCTGATGTTGTCTCTTAGGGAGACGCGCTATAACGCCTTAGTGGGCGTGTTGATCTGAAAAACAAAGCAAGTTAGCTGTAAGCATAAGAGAAAGTCGCGTAAGTGGCGGCGGCGATGTTTGCCGCGCGACGGGGTGATGAGGGAAGGTAAAGAGATGAGAGAGCGTGATGTGTAGTCCCTGGCGTTCCTGCTAGTCGCATGCAGTTCTTCAGCATTCGGCCATCATTGGGGGGGGGGATACATTTCGCCTAACCTTCGCTACGCTCGCGGGTCTCACACATCCGCCAAGCACACCGTTTGTCCAGGACCGGACCTCGTCCCACGTCGTCGGTCCTCCTAGCGCCGGAGTGTGCGAGGAGGCAAGGGTAAAATACACCCTGGCTGGCCGCCTTAGCGCTCTCCGACACGTCAACTCAGCAGTCGACTCGCGTTGGTTCCGTAGGATTGTGGTGCGAGGGTGTAGCGGAGAAGGGCTCAGTGCCGGACTAGAAGCCCCCGCTGTGGCTCTTCCTCCATGACTGCTTTAAAGGGCGCTGATCCCGCACTGAGCCCGGCAAAGAAAAATAAAAGCTGAGAGACGTCTGTCACCCGCCAGATCGCGTTGCCACCAGCGGGAACGGCCATTCAAGTGCCTGCTCGCATAGCGGAGACTTCTCAGACCCGAGTAAAGGCAGTGCCGAGTCGTCGGCGGGGCGGCGCGTGGCACCTCGAGTGGTGCCGCAGCCTTTGGCGAGGCTGCGCGGCAGGCCATTCACCAAGCTTTGCTGTACTGCAATGTAAAAGAGCGCCGCATCTACGCCCCCTCTGATAAGCAGAGGCTTCTTGTGTGCGCGCACAGCCGGTTAAGCCAGTGGCCTCTTCCGACTCCGCCGAAGCCGTGGTGCGTCCCCTGTGCTGCCACGATTGCAGAGTGACCCGTGGCCGGTGCGATGCGCAGTGTCCGGCCTCTGGCGCTCACCAGCCCTTCTGACAGCAGAGACTGCAGACACGGCATCGCCGCTCGGGGCTCTGCGTGTGCCGAGTGCTTGGCTGTGAGGTACCCATGGTTTGTCAGCGGGTCCTCTCGCGGCAACGGCGCCCCTGTCGCACACGGCCCGCGGAGCTTCGCACCGTTTCCATGGTGGGTCGTGAGATGCGCACATTGAAGTCGCCGGCAAGTTCTCCGAGCCCTCGGATATTGTCCCATCCTTCGTGCGGCGTGTCCCTCCATGCCGCCCGCTCTCGCTGCGGAGTGCCACGCCAGCTTCAGGACGAGTGCGGCGCGCAGCTGGGTTCTCCAGAGCTCCTTGTGAGGTGTCTTCGTCTCCTCGAGGTGCAGCGGGGCACGCGGGTGGGTCTTGGTTTCTCGCCCGAACCTCCTCGCGGCGCTCGCTGCTCAGAGCTCCGGCGACATCGATCAATCGCATTGGTCTGGCTGGCTCCCGTGCAGGGGAAGGTGGAGTGGGCCCACCACCCCTTTACCAACACAGGGGCTCTTGAGGCGGTTGACCACTTCCACTTTCGCACCCCTGCCGTCCGCACGCCCAGGTGGAAATGACCGCCTTCGCCAGGTCGAAGCTCAGCAGGGTGCTTGGCATCAGCCACAGCCCTCAACCATCGCAAGTGGCCCGCTAGAACCGCTGATAATACCGCTGATCATGTCACCGTGCTGACATGTGCGGGTCTGTCCGAGTAGATGCACCGCCCTGGCAGACAGGCGCGCCCACCACCCACCCGCCCGCCTGCCGCTCGCGTCATTGTTGGGGAGGGAATCGCCTCGCCGTAGAGCGCCGCGTGTTGCTCACGAAGAACCGTGCCCAGCGACTGTGTCGGCTGCGTCTTTGCTAGGCCTCTCGTCGACTGCCAGGAAAGGGGTCAACCGGCTGCTTGCCTTCTTCGCCTGCCTCCGCCGCTCCCCGCACCTCTGTTTGAGTTGCCGCAGTGCGCAGGGCATCGTCCTATTTCCCCTTCCTGGCCGTCTGCAGAGTTGTGAGGCGGAAGAGCTCCGCCGTGTGGTGTTTGAGGTCGTCCTCCTCGGCAGCCACGCCGCCTGTCATGTTTGGTGCTGCCTCCCCGAGAAGTTGGCCATTCAGCTGGGTCAAGCTGCCTTGTCGAAAAAAAAAAAAACAAAGCGTGTATTCCACTTCTGCGGTGCTTCGCCTTTGCAGATGCTTTCATGGGGCGATTGTGTTGGGAGGGTGACAGGGAGTTGGCAGTGCAGCAGAGATTAGGTGGTGCTGCAGAAAGGTGTAGATGACGAGGAGGGTGAAGGAATAAGGCGGCAATCCTATTCTCTTGTACTCCGCTGACCCTCACACACTTTTACCTCGCCTTCCTATCGGCACCGTCGCTCTCCTCCCTGTAAGTATAATCATTTTTGTTCCACTTTGATCAGTCCTCGCTCGAGTGCCGCTTACGAGCTTCACAACAGGCCCTTAGCTTCGTACGAGGTTGTGCCTTGGGAACAACGCACGCACCCGCGTCTACATACGCACTCCCAAGCATCTGTGGGGAGAGCTGAGCCACAGGGGCCTTCGCTAAATACCTCAAAACCAAAGTGAGATGACCACGCGCATATAGAGAGCACGTGTGATGGTCGAATTCGAGTGCGTGCCTGCGTGTGCGCGAAAAGGAAGAACGAAACGACGCAGTGGCGGCCGTTTCGGGTTGCCTCAGCAATCGGTGGTGGTGGTGGTGGCGCTGTGGAGAGTGAATGAAGAAGAAGCGAGGGAGAATAGGGCTTGTGTCTGCATGAGTGAGAGGTGCGCTTGGCTAAGAGCGATATCCACCCCCGAAGGCTAGGAAAAGGGCGACAGCGGTGGTACTAGTCTATGTAATGACCCGTTCTTTCCCCGGTGATGAGAGTTCTAGTCAGATAGGAGGAGGGGGAGGGAGGTGGTCAGTGGGTGTGACCGAGAGCAGTCTCCCTCTTCCCTTTCCACACAGAGCCTCCCTTGAGGACGCCGCAGCCTGCTTTGCTCTCCGCTGCACACTGCCCAGAGAGAGAGAGAGCACAGATGTGATGATCCTCTACCAACTCATCAGAGTCTTTCGCAATTACGTCTCCTTTTCTGCAAATCTTTCGGCCTTCTCTCTTCTCTCTCTTTTTGATATTTTCTTTTCGCTTGGTCTTCGCGTGGGGCCCATTTTGAATGGCGATTGTGCATGTCTGCTCCCCCCAAGACACGTCGCACGTATGTTACATTGACTCTAAACATCCGTCGCCTTCTCGCACACACCCAGACACACACACACACACACACACACACACCCGCAGCTTCTCTCTCTGTATCAGCACCCCCCCTCGTTCTCTTCCCTGTGGATGCAGGGAGGGACGAGTGGGGTACAGAAACCCAGGCTGGGTGTGCCTCTGTGTGCGGGGTTTGCGCTCTCTAATGAGGCTGCGGCGGGCTGCCTTGGTGGAGCGTGGGCGGTGGTGAAGGGGGACGAGGAAACATAGAACAGAGAAGAGCAGCGCTGGTGCCCAAAGCAACAGCGCCGGGAGCAAAGTCCAGAGAAAAAAGTGTGTGTGTGTGTGGGCGGGGGGGGGGTGGAGGCAACGGGACCAGCCCCCTTCTACGGACGCATCGTCCTCCCCCCGTTTGACCCCTTTTCTTTTTGTTGTTCATTCAGCGTTGCGGCTGCTCCGTCGAAGGCGCGTTCCACTGCACATGCCAGGGGCGCCACAGCGGAGCTCCCTCTACCGCCTCGAGCAGCAAGGAGGTAAGGGAGTTGAAGAACAGCAGCGGGTCGGCGAGGCATGCAAAACCCAGGGCAGATGGAAACCCGGGCTGGGGAGGGAGGGAGGAGGGGGGGGGGGAAGCTACCCAACAAGGCTGACAACAGGGTAGACGCACCCACAACATCAACTGAAGGAGGGCGTGGGCAAGCTTGCACCTACGCCTCAACGCCGGAGAGAAGAGAGGGCCTAGCCAGTCGCTCTGTTTGTTCGTTCCCCCCCCCCCCCCCCACACACACACACACCGACGGGAATACCTCCTCAGTCGGTGGTGCCGAGCAGCGCCACGCCACGCATGCGCCAGTACGCGTCATCCTCGGCAACTGGCAGTCGCACGTCAAATATCCAGTTGTTGTCGGAGCGCGACGGGTACTTGTACACGGGGCAGCGGTAGTATTCCTGCTTCGTCTTCTTCGCCGCGCCGGGCTTCACCGCCTGCACCAGCGCCTGCTGCGGCGCTTCCTTGTTGTAGGCGGAGATGAGCAGCATCGGCAGTTCACGGTAGAGGTCGCCAGGCAGCGGATCCTTGAGTCGCTTGTTCACGCGATCCCACATGGCACCCTCAAGGTAGAGGCCATAGATCACCACCTCACCCTTCTCCGTGCGCAGATCGTCCGCCTTCGCTTCCTGTCCTGGGCGGTATTCGGAGCTGCGCACCTCTGTGCGGGCTTCAACCTTGTCCAGCGCCCACGGCACCGCCTCGTTGGCGTGGCTACGCGTGATTTCCTGTCGTACCGACGTGAGGAAGCCCTGCGGGTTGAAGAAGCCGGGCAGCCAGTACACCGGCGGGCGGCCGTTGCAGGCCCACACGTGCAGTTGCTCGTAGCGGCGCACAAGCTCGGCAATCCAGAGAGAGATGTTTGGCGACGGCCACCCCACCGCCACCCACGCTGCCGGCACACGCGCGTCATACAGGGAGTTGAGGGCGTCCTGCAGAGCCGGAGTGAGGATGATGGTACCAGCCACTGCCAACTTCAGGTCCTGGCAGGTCCTGCGTACTGTCCGGATCGTGACGCTTAGGCGGTCGATCTCTTGTCCGGCGAAAATGGAGAGCGGCTGGCGATCGCCAATGTGAGCCTTGCGGTCCACCGTCCAGTCGCTCGGGAGCAGCTTAAGGTAACTCTCCGCCATGGAGATGACCTTGTCCTCACGCGTCACGCCGCCGGTGGTGGAGGCGCCTCGCGGCTGCACGTCGAGGATGGTGGCAAGCACCTCCTGCGCCTGCCGAGTACGGTAGGTGATGTCCTGGTTGGGGTGCATCTGAAACGCCTCCGGTGTGTCGACGTCCGGGTACGTCTCCCTAATGAACTCGCGGTGCTTGTTGATGTCGTCGAAGAGCGGAATGCCGTAGTTGGGGTAGAACTCCGTCATGTCCTTGCCGTCCTTGCACTTGTCGGGGTTTGTGATGTGCACGTCGTACAGGAACTCCGTGATGGCCTTGAAGAGGGCGCGGTCGTTGTTGTCGGTGATGCGGCCGCCGTACTGGATGTCGGCCACCATGTAGCACACCGTGTCGCGGTTTACGGGGTTGCGCAGCTGCTCGCCAATGGTTGTCATGTGGTTGATCAGGAACTGCACCGAGGCCGTCCAGTCGCCCTGGTTGAACTCGTAGGGCACACTGAAGCCGATCGGGCCGAACTTGCGCCGCTCCACCACGACGGAGTGCAGAAAGCACTGCGCAAACAGCATCGGGCGCCACTCTGGCCGGCGAAACATCTCGAGGTAGTCCTGCGACATCCATGAGTAGGTGCGGATCAGACCCGCCTTGATACCCTGCGGTGGTTCATTCGTCAGCTTGATGGACATCTGCAGCAGCCCAATCGGAACGGAGGTGTGCGGTTCTGACGTGACCCAGATGCGGGCCTCCTCGTGGATCTCCGCTTTCTTCTCACCCGCCTGCGCCGGCATCATCTGTACGCGCAGACGCTCCTCGAGCTGCAGGAGAAACGGCAGGCCAAGGTGGCAGTTCTGCAGCAGCGCCCAGTCGCCGTTCTGCCACGCCGATGTCACGATGTTCATGGCCGCTTCCTCCTGTCCTTGGCCCATCGAGATCGGGTAGATCTTCTTCTTCAGCTTCTTGGCGCTCGCCTCGATGAGGGTTGTTGGATCGCTACCCTGGGACAGCAGAAACACGATCGGCGTCAGCCCCGTCGTCTCCTCCACCACGTCCACCAGCTCCAGCTGCTGCGGCTCGGCGAAAATCTTGCCGAGCGAGACCGAAATGTACTGCGCCGCCGCCAGCATTGTGCGATCCTCGCGCAGCGCGCGCACGAGAAGCAGGCGCTCAAAGGCGTTCATCTTCTCGTTGATGTCCGGCACCGGCAGCGTCTCCATGTTGTCTGACTCGATGTACGGCCGCCACTGCTGTTCATTGCGCATGATCAGGTCTGGCAGCTGCTTGAAGACGCGCGGCACCTGCTGTGCAATGGCCATCACATTCGCCCACGCCTTGTCCTTCAGCCAGTTGAACGGTTTCGCGCGGTCGACCTGCACGCCACCACCACCCTTTAGCAGTGCCTCGAAGGCTACCGGGTCGAGTCGGCCAGCCTTCACTTCGATCTTGCATGCGAGTAGC